>NW_010144672.1:0-48294 GCF_000699245.1 Pterocles gutturalis
CCCGGGTCATTCTATGATTCTATGAAAGCTGGGATGTTATCCTCAAAAAAGGTGTATATGCCAACGTGGCAGAATTTTGGCTTAAGACAAATGCAAAATAGTTGAGTAAAGAGGATTTTTGTTTTTTCTGGTGAATGGTTAATTGTTCGTAGTGGAGAGGTGTGAGGTTACAAGTCATTTTATCTGGGATGCTCTTGGCTGTTTAAATAGAAGTAATTTTTAGGCTCAGTTGATTTAAAACTTTTGACCATGGTTTTACATGAATTTACACACAGATGTGTCCTGTACTGTGGTGTTTGTTTCCTTTCAAAAAACTGAAACTTGAGTATTTCTTGTAAATCAGGCATAAGATCCTAAATTTGAGTGTACACTGTGTGCATCTGCACAAGGTTTAGACTCTCCCAGTTGAATTCAACCCTTAACATGGTGGATTTGCTTGCTGCCTTACTTTGTGGTGTTATAACCAGAGTACTAACAAATCAGTCCCTGTATGTGATTTGAGCATCAGTGCTGACCCTCCAAAGTTTCTGCTCTATACTCTTTTGGTTGGTTTAGGTACAGGATGTCTGAGCACTGCAGTCTAAAATATATGTAGGTAATACTGAGGGCAGCTGCAGGTCAGTTTTTTTACAGTGTCTTTCTGGTCTTGGGGCAAAAATAAAAAGCCCTTTCATTCTAGACAACTGGAAAATTGGGAAATTTGGGAAAATGGGATGCAAAAAAACCTCAAACATTTTCTGGGAACTTCATCAGGAAGTTTTCATGTAATGTTTTTGAAGTGTTGTGGTGTTCTCTGTTAGGACTGTGTAAAAATGGGGCAAGTACCAGTCTGTCGCAAAGTCCAGCTGAGCTGTGTGGCCCTTTAAGCAAGAATCGTTACTTAGCTTGGTTCAATTTCAGACTCCTCGCTTAGGCTGCAGGTATTAAGGCTACAGGACTTTATTCACCTATGCTGCGTATACGTGCCATTAAAGTATGGTGTGATTATATCCACAAGCTGAAGACTGTAAAAGTAATTCGGAATCAAAATACTCTCATTAAAGATGCTTTCCTGTAGTATTTTGACCACTATCTGAGCAATGATTGATGTACTGGGACATTGACTACTTAAAGCAATGTTTTTGGGTGGACTTTATTAAAAAAAAAAAAAAAGACAGCTCTTTTAATCTGATTTGTAAAGCAGATTAAGACTGTTGCTTAGATCTCTTAACAGAGATAAGATGGCTTAGTTGTTAATGATCTTTTTCCCTGTATGAAGTCATAAATGTGAAAAATAAAACAGAAATGTCTGTTTGATTAAGAACAAAATCCTTTTGATAGTTCCAGTGATGTAAGTGTATAGTTGATATCAGCAACCACCATCTGGGGTGTTGAATGATGTTTTGTTTGAGTAGTCTATTACATTGTTTCATTATCTCTGCTATTAATTTTATTTTTTCTTTATTGTTGGATTCTGGAAACATGCAGGTCTATGAGTTTTGATAATGATGTTTGGTCTCTAAAGGCTGAATCAGAGCAGTTAATGTTGCGGATGCAAGACATATGAAAGGTCTTCTTTTTTTGTTTCGTTTAGCCTACAAGCCCCAAGTTTGGAAAAGCAGACTCATATGAAAAACTGGAAAAACTAGGGGAAGGGTCCTATGCTACAGTATACAAAGGGAAAAGCAAGTAAGTGGTGGTTTTTTTTGTTTAATTTTGTGTGTAAATGAAGATAAGCAGAAAATATTAACGGATGTTGGTGCACTTGTACATAGATCCCTATGAATGAGTGTGAAGTGCTACTGACTGCCATGTGCTCTAGAGAAAGAGGATGAGACCATATTGCATAGGTAAAATATTACCTTCACATCAGAACAAGATGAGATCCCATCTTGTTAATCTGATGTTTTGTTTGTACTTTAATGTTATACTACTTTCTCAATATGCATTCCAAATTAATTTTTAGGGGTAAAACACAATATACTGTCCAGTAGATTTTTCTGATGTTCTGAGAGCAATGCTGAATATGTGCAGTAAGTTGTTAGTCTTCTGTTTGTCATTATTAAAAGGCTTGAATAAAATAGCATGATGGGAATTATTGGAATTTTGGAGTACTGTAAGTTTAGTTTATTTACAAGAATTTATTTACAATCATTGCAATTACACCACCTCAAAATAATCTACTGTATACATGTCAATTTTTTTCAGACACTTTAATATTATTTGTTGCAACTTTTTTTATTCCCAGTGCCTAAGTGCTTCTGTATTATATAAAATAACTCAGTAAACACACTTAAAATATATTTCTTAAAGTAGTGCTTCCGCTGGGAATTATCTTTTGTCAAAGAGTATAGTGTGCAAGTTCATATATTTATATAAATTTTGAAACTGTTTCACCTACTGGTCATAATGATGGGATAAAAAAATTCATTATCTATCATCACTATCTATTTGGAAAGACTAAAAGATACATACCTGCTTCCAAAGACAAAAAATAAGCCATTCCTTTCCTAAAATTTAAAGTAATGTGTGCAGTAACTTGCTTTCGGGGGAAGCCTGGCTTTTTATAACTTGGAGCAGGTTCAGTGGTACCAAGCCCTTGCCTTCCTATCAAACCCATTACTTTTCTTTCTATTTGAGTATTTGTGGCAGTGTCCCAGGAAAGTGAAATGAAGTGGGCTAACTCCTCTTACTGGATGATGGATTTCTCTTTGTGTAGTCAGATAAAAATGATTCCCTGGAGTGAGGAAGCAGCAGAGTGAACGGGACTGTGTTACTGAGGAAGGTGAAGCAGTATTCTCTTAGGCTGGGCTTTTCTGTTTATTGGAGAAATAGCCAAGCAGCTGTTTGTTTCTGGCTGACTGTTGCATCAATAGGCAAATCTATTTGATTTCATGTGTTGCACATCAGGCGTGTGTAATGAAACTCATCTTGGCATGTTCATTTTCTACTTTCGTTCAGGTTAGAGTCCCACATGTTCCTTTCTTGTATAAAATCCCAAGAGACTGCTTACTGCATGAAATTTAGATCACTTTGAGGTGATTTCTGCCTTTTTTTTTTTTTTAAGGTAACATTTTGGAGAAGTAGGCCTAGTAATTCACTGGTAACACTGTAAAAAATGATTCAAGTTCCATTTACTCTGTGTTTGGCTAACACCTTGAACATATGCTATACAATAGGTGCCTTTTGAATTCCTGTATCATTTCATTGTGCAGTTGAGCTGAAGAAGCACTGTCTGGCTGTGTGGACACGTTTATCTTCCTGCTGCCACTGACCTTCTTCCCTCTTGAGCTTGATTATAAATTTACCTGAATTTACAGCAATGGGATCTGGCTTGATCTGTGGCACATAAATGTTGATGTGAGTTATGAGAGTCTGGAGACGAAGCTGGTGAGAGCACAGGGGAGCTGCCCCTTACAAAGCAGCATGGAGGCCTTGCATCCCCGCACTGGGAACTGTGCATATTGCGCTTAAGGGAAAAACCTGTGCTTTTGGCAATATTATGAGTTGGCATGGTTTCCATCCTTTCCTCCCACTGTGTTCAATTGCCCTTCAAGGCAAAGAATTAAACAAGATTACCTCAGTTAAAGTGATGTGATCTGTGACTGCTGCTTGCACAGCGTGTATCTGTGTTTTGAGAGGCAAGCCAGTGGCATCTCCACTGCTTCTGCACTGCTGTGATCTCTATCTGCTTCTTGCTTGTCCATGTGATTTTTAGTATACTTTTACATTTTTGGCACCTTTATGAAGTTACATGTGCTCAAAGTATTGCAAAAATATGTAGAATTTGCAACGGAGCTCAGTCAACACATTTTTTTTGCCTAATTTCCCTACCACAAAATTACATTATTTCAATTTATCCCAAATAGAATTCTTGTCCTGTTAAATTCCAGTCCCCATCCTTTTTAACTAAAAATATGAGAAATCGTAGAGTACTGAGCAGAGCACAGTAGATGCTGATGCTGTCAACGTGAGCTTGAAGGCTGCAGAGGTGTAGCACAGTCTTTCAGTCAAGGTACCTCTCCTGTTTCTGTTTGAAATCTAAATTTTTTTGTGTTCGAGGTGATTCCAACCTGTACCTAAAGATGAAAGGCCTTTTTTCATGTAGCCAGGGCATTTTATGCTTATCTCTATCAAAGGCAATACCTTTTGCTCTTCACCTGAAAATCAATGGGGAATTTATGGTATAAAGTGCAGATCTTGGAGAGAAATCGTGCTCAGGAGGGCAGGCACCGTGCTCTGCGCCGGCTGCAGTTTCCATGCCATGTTCTTCTTGGGGCAGCAGGGAATATTTGAATGATCACTGAGAACTACCTGTGTTAGTTGTTGGCACGATATGTATTATGAATATATAGCTGACCATCGTATTTCATATATATGTTTGTGGATGACTGCTTGCAAGAAAAAGGATGACTGAAGTATTTGAGTTTTATATTTATGATGCTGAAACCTTCACTGAGGATGGCTGGCAGGACTAATTGCTGTTCTGGCTTTTTTTTTTTTTTTTTTTTTTTTTTTTTTTACGTTGAAGAATTTCTTTTACTTGGATGAAACCTCCGTGACTCTTTTTTTTTCTTTCTTTCTTTCTTTCTTTCTTTTTTTTTCCGTGTGCAACCTACTGGAAGTGCTGTAGGCTTCAGATGGCCTGAAGAACTTGCTGTGGTTTTGTCTGTTTTGCTATCAGTTTTGAGCCATTCTCCTGGTATCAGTCCATGACCATGTGAGGTTTTATGTTCACATTCTCTCTGATGTGTTTCACGTGCAGCAGTCCAGTTCACAGATAATATTTTCTTCATGTTTTGACCAATTTATTTAGACTGAATATTTTAAAATCTCTCTGGTTCCTGTTGTTTTAGTGGCCTAAACTTTCTGAACCTTTTGTTTCTTGCAAATTGTGTGAAATCAGTGTTCATCTACAAATGTAACTCTTTTCGTCTGAGGATACCAGGTGGCTGGAAGAGGAATATATATTCATGGATTGTGAAAAGGCACTTTATGGTTATGTACTAGAGCTTCCCCTTTTTTTTTTTCTTCTTTTTTCCCCCCTCATTTTTTTTAGCTGATGTGCTTAGCTTATTTTTGTAGGCTGCTTTTTACACATTTTAAAGTTGTGACATGGGTTCATAAAGTGTGTATATAGATGCTTTTTAAAAAATCTCTAGCATTGTAAATCTTTAATAAAAACAATAACTTCAAGTTGAACCAGATGCAAAAATAATGATAACTAGATGTTGAACTAAAATGCCAAATGGTGGAAAAATTATTAAAGTAGTGTAAGTACTAAAATGAGTTACTAAGATTCTAACTAGATGATGAATCATTGACTATACTGATCACTTACTGAGTGCATTTCTTGGTGTTTAAAAGAAATATTGGGAGATGTTTTCCTCTACAGTTGTATATATAAAGAGAACATACACTATATATATGCTGTGTGCTTCAACTTGCAAAGCATTTTACAGAGGTGACTTAACATCTCCCGTGACAGGAGATGAAACTGAGGAAAGAAAATCTATTATATTACTTAGCCAGGATTGCACAGGAAAATGTGTTAGAAAAACTAGGATAGAACATAGTTATATTGCATACAAGTGCTAAAAGATATTGTATAGTAATTTATTAGCACTGACACATATACAAATGATTGGAATGGTGGAACAAACACTGAAGTGATTTGCCAACTAAATGCCATTATGCACCAATGTATTTTCCAGTTAGGCCTGGAACGGCATCTCTCAGAAGATCCCCTGTGACTGTTGGTGTGCAGAGTTGTAAGAGGCCACTTTACTTACAAATTATACCACTATATTTGTCTTCAAATTCTCTTTATATGAAAAGCAGTTCTTTATATGAACATCAGTGGGGTCCAAAGAGATGTGAGGCATATGGAGGAGGACCGCAGCTGCACATTGCTTTCCTTGCTGCCAGTCCCAGGTGATTTGCTTCCAGCAGGCATGGGTCATGTGCAGCCCCTGTGCTTAGATGAGGAGCTGATGAGTTTGAACTGAGTGATGGAGGCTGGGAGGAAGGGATGAGGGACCTGGAGGCAAATGCTGTGATGCTGCTTGCCTGCTCTTGTTCAAGCGAGGGCTGCCACATTGTTTGTATGGGAGTGCCTTGACTCTTGTGAAGAACAGGATCCCTGAGTTCCAGTGACAACACTAATTAATTATTTAAATCCTTCATCTCTCTTGGAACTATTTGATCTTCTGTTTTTTCAGGCCTAATAAACATCAGCATTGTGAAGTATCTTTAATCCACTGGCTTCTTTTAAAACAAGGTAACTTTTGTTTAGGATGAAGATTAAAAGATGGTGGGAGTCTTAAAAAGAGAAATTGAGGGGCCATGTTAGTCCCTTGAGTATTTGCACCATAGGGCTTTAGTGGAATTCTAAGTGGTTTTTGTAAACTACAAATATAAGTCCTTTTCAGTAAGAGAAATATAATATAGACCATGTTTACACTGAACTGTCTTTTGTGATAAAGGTTAAAAGAAGTGTTTCCCTCAATGTGGAATTAGTTACTTGTTGGTAGAATAATCAGAGGTGACTAAACCTACAGTGAATTTGCCTCTATCAGGTTTCTTCAAAGGAAAATTCTGTCAGAGCCTGGTTCCATTAGGCCACCATGGTCTGTTTGGGGTTTTAGACATCACATGTTTGTGACATTAATACCACTGCAGAGTAGATCTAATTAGATATTCTCAGGGTTTAATCCTCAAACTTTGATCTTTTCATGTAGAAGAATATTTAACCATTGAGAGTTACTTTTCTTCATAAGAATTAGCTTCCTGAAATGTGTATCACAAGTAAGAGCATTGTTCCAATACCATCTACTCATTTTTCTTTGCAGAAATGTTCGCAAGCCTAACGCTTGCTCAAGTTATGAACTCAGGCTGAATTGCTCAAGTTATGAACTCAGGCTGAATTGCTCAAGTTATGAACTCAGGCTGAACTCCAGCCAGTGGTAAAAATGTGTATTAAATAAACAGATTGAACTTCGAGTGGCAGATTTTATGTTAATTGGATCTTTTAAATGTGTTATATTTAGAACGTTTATTGCATCTAAATATAACTGAAAAACTTGAGAAAACAGTGTTATTGTATTCTTTTTTTCTCTATGTGGCATCGTCAGGATTATGCCCAGTGAATCCCAATTAAGTAATCAGTTACTTTATATTCATCAGTATTATATGTTCTTAATGATGCATTAAAGCATTAAATAATTTATAATCTTCTCTACTTTCTCATAAATGGTCATTTTTATAAATGTATTTATTTTGGTAATGCTGATATATGCTGTTTTAGAAAAGGCAGAATGACACATAGTAGCATTTTTTGGTAATATCTGGCTCATTTGTATTTTTTATAATATACAAACTTTTACTATATGCTACGTAAAACTGTTTGGACTAATTTTTCTTTTGCCTACTTTGCATATGAAATCAGAAATTTAGTTTAGGAAGGAGGACAGCTTGTAAGTTAGAAAATAGGAATTCTATAATCAGTCTTGTCCTTGATAGAAACTAATGAGGCAGTTGACGAGAAGCTCAACATGAGCTGGCAGCGTGCGCTTGCAGCCCAGAAAGCCAACTGTGTCCTGGGCTGCATCAAAAGAAGCATTAGCAGCAGGTTAAAGGAGGTGATTCTCCCCCTCTACTCTGCTCTCGTAAGACCCCACCTGGAGTACTGTGTTCAGATGTAGGGCCCCCAACCAAAAAAGACCTGGACCTGTTGGAGAGAGTGCAGAGAAGAGCCACGAAATTGGTCAGAGGGCTGGAGCACCTCCCCTATGAGGACAGGCTGAGAGAATTGGGGTTGTTCAGCCTGGAGAAGAGAAGGCTCCGAGGAGACTTAATAGCAGCCTTCCAGTACCTGAAGGGGGCCTACAGGAGAGATGAGGAGGCACTCTTTATCAGGGAGTGTAGTGAGAGGAGGACAAGGAGTAATGGGTATAGGCTGAAAGAGGGTAGATTTAGACTAGACATTAGGAAGAAATTTTTCACTCTGAGGGTGGTGAGACAGTGGAACAGGCTGCCCAGGGAAGCTGTGGATAACCCATCCCTGGAGGTGTTCAAGGCCAGGCTGGATGAGGCTTTGAGCAACCTGGTCTAGTGGAGGGTGTCCCTGCCCATGGCAGGGGGGTTGGAACTTGATGATCTTTAAGGTCCTTTCCAACCCAAACCATTCTATGATTCTGTGACATAAGGTGGTAAGTGAAATCCTTGTCCCAGTTAGGTGTCTTGTTTTGAGAAGCTGTGAAATTGTTTACTTTGAACACTGAGCAAGAGAGGTGGTTTAATGAACCCTAAATGTTGAAAGGGCCAGCAGTGTTGCGGCTGTCTGCATGTCAGTTTTTCTACTTGTATTTAAAAATAATGAAAATATTGAGCATGCTTTGAAAGTAGTGGAAGACAAATGTGCGGTAATATTTGTGAGGAATTCTTCTAACTTTGTCTGATCACTACTGAAAACTGCAAAGACAAATTCTAATAGGTTGCAGAGGTAATTTTCTTCAGGTCTTTCTTTTTCAATGTTATTTCTAAGGAAATTGACACATTATTTTGGCACATTATCACAAGATTCAGGGCGTAATTTCATGACATAGCTGGCTTGATCCCATGCCTAACTGCTTCTCAGGAAATGGTTCCAGTTCTCCTTCTCATACCTTTACTAGTGGTTTTTTTTTGCTTTAAAAATGTGAAAAATGCCATTATAATTTTTTAAAATATGATTTAGTTATTTTGGAAGGGCAAGTCTTCTCCTATTTAAGCTTTCTAAGCAGTGTCACTGTTAGGTCTAGCAAAACAGCAGGAGTGTGTGGCTGGGATTTAGCAGGAGCAAGGCTATACCCTAAGGGAGCCCTTAGCTCCTGTCTGCAGCATCATGTAACTGCATCCTGAGATTGCATCGCTGGGAGAATAGTTAAAGGATGTGAATAGACGCACCTGTACCTTTTAATTGATTCTACTTTCTCATTTCTCACATTTCCAGATTGACACGTTCCTGTTTATAGAAAATGAGCTGAAAAAAAAAAGGTTTTGATGATGGGGTAGGAAATGAGAATGAGGCTGTTTTATTCTGGAAGTTATAGATTGATATATTTGAGATAAATAATACTAAAGCGAAAAATTCAATCCTAGAGGAACACTACGTGAGATTAGTTCGATTATTTTGATAGTACTAAGAGTTGCCATGATGTCTATCAAGATGATGACAGGTACGAATGACAAAGTGTCAGTGATAACTAAATAGCACAGCCCACCTACTGTGTTTAATTGTGAATTCTTTGAAATGAGTACTATACTATTGCTGTTTGTTCTTAATGAGTCAATGCAATGTAGAACCTTGGATTAAAAAAGAACATAATCTACACAATGGTGCATGCTATTTACCTGTCTCTCTGGAAAGAGACCCACCAACAACTCCTTGATCTGCTTTTTTTCCCTTGTATTCTGCGTTGCCTTCTCTGAATGCAGCATCTGTCCTGTTCTTGATCTGCAAAATGATCTTGCTTTTCTTATTTATATCCCTCCTGCACAATTATTTCGTCTATTGTAAAATAATTAAGTTATCCAGGTGTCTAACTTATTTATATATGTGTGATAGGTAGGGTGGTGTGTTGATGAAGGAATTGAAAACTACAGGTGTGTGTGAACCGCATGTCTGTCATCAGTCTTTGTACTTCTACTTTTATTATGGTTTATTCTCCTGTCTGTTCATGACACATGAAGTTACATGGGGCAAGCCTTATCTTTTTCTGATGCCAGAAGTCCTTGTTGAAATCTAAATATAAGGCAATTATAAGGAGAAATCTAGATAATCCGTTAGGGATAAGCCGATGGTTGTCTTTCAACAGTGACTAGCAGCCTGAGACTTGAACTGGTGCCAGTCTGAAGTATTATGAATAGTTGGAAGGTGACGAGTTATCTTCTGACAAGTTATCTTCTGATACATATTCTGATAAGAATAATCAGAAGAAGCAAGGCGGTAGCTATCCTGTCACTACAGCCTTCTAACTGCAAAATTAGAAGCCTGAGGGAGAAGATGAATTCAGACTTGGTAGGTGTTCCATATCATCTTGCTTAGAAAAATTAATACATCTTCTAGGGCCCAGTACCATAGGGAATTGCCTCTATAACTATAGGAGTGTGAAGGCTCCAGTGCTTCCCTGGGCTTTGTGGCTGTAAAGGCTAATATTGCTTTTGCAGAAATACATTGAAATAATAATTAAAAAATATTTTTTTGACAACTGCATTGTGCCTTTTTAGTAATCTCTCCTCACCATTGCCTGTCATACCTTGGGAGTCTGTCAAAGTTTCAGAGTATGGGTTTTTTCTTAAGGAGGGCCATCGATACCAGTTTTTATCTTTCATTCAGTTTGTGTGAGATTTAATTTGGATAAACTGAACCAACTGAATTTTTTTGCAAGGCCTTGAATGTGATTCGTATGTGGTGAAGTTTTGAATGCTAGAAGTGAAACTAGCGAAATAGATTTTAAACTAGAGTGACCTGTTATGATGGTTTATCCCTTGGAGCACAAAACATTCTTACTCTTATAACTGAGAGTCATTATAATCTAAAACTAGCCCGGGCCATGTAGTCAAGAATATACCTTAGGAACAATCCTGCCCTAACAGGAAATGTCCGGAATGACCTAAAAAATATTCCCCATCTCAAATATGTATAGGTTTTTGAGAGCTGTAATTATGCGTGTGATACACTGGGAAGGAGGCAATCAGTATAAATATGGATATTCTGCAAGTGGGGTGATTGATGAAAATCACACGCCTTTTTCTTTGAATAATTTGATCAAATAAAGGACAGATACTTTAAAGCCATATTTTACAATGTGGTACTTCTTAACAAAGCTTCAGTTTAGTACTGTGATAGAAAGGAAACAGACTGACTCAGAAAACTGAGGTCATTTCTTGGATTATATCTGAGTGTGACTATATAAAGTTGACATTATGGAAGTTATGAAATGTTTCTTACAGTGCTATAAATGAATCACTGGCACTGACAGGAAAAAATTGAATAAGTAAATGATAGGAAACAAGTTCTATTCTGAGAAACACTTGTTTCTGCTTTAATTTTGTTTTTTATTTCTCAATCCCCTCTTCCTTTTCCCTTTCAGGGTAAATGGAAAGCTGGTGGCGCTGAAGGTTATTAGATTACAAGAAGAGGAAGGAACCCCATTTACCGCTATCAGGGAAGGTATGCATTCACATTTAGTGACTATACATGGGAATTTTTTTTTTTTTGTAATTGCATTGCACTTCTTATTTCTGTGCCATGCCATAGTGAATAGCTTGAGAATTCAAATTAAATGGTTATGTTCTCAGTAGGAAGAAACTTTGGTGCTTCAAAAACAAAGCTTCTGGTGTGGGAGTTCTTGTTAAGGAATGCAGCTCTGCCTCTGCTTTGGCTCCTGTTAGATATACTATACAAATGAGTACTTAAGAGCATGTTTAAGGTGGGTGTGAGAAGTCACTCCGGAAGATGAGGGAACTGTGTAAAGTCGCGCTTCTTGCCTGCAGGCAGCACCTAAGATGAAGGTAGTTGTAATTTTTCATGTACCCACAGCATGAAGCGAAGAAAAGTGTTTTTTGATGAAGGCAATCAGAAGATCAGAAAGCAAAAATACAGGTGTCTTAGAAGCTGTGTGTAGCTTGGAACTAGCTCTTGTTTGTTTTTCCTTCCCCATGGAACTTTTAACTTGTGTGGCTTGGGAATGACTCTTACTTAGTGCTATTGGAGATGCCTGTTATTCTTTTTGCTCTGCTCCTTTATCCTTCCTTGACAGCCTCTCGCGGTCCCTAGTGATGGCTTTATCTGAGCCTGCCTGTGTTGAGTTCCTTTGCAGAAATTGCTGGATATGCCTTCTCTGTTAGAAGGTACTAAAAGTAAGCCCTGGTAGAGAAATAATAATGGGCAATTTTACCATCATACCGCCGATTCAGACTCAGCTGAAGTTGATAATGAACTAAGGAGACGAGACTGTTGTGGCTTTTGAGGGACCTTTTAAAACTGTGCTATCTCAGCATCATTCCCCAGGTGGGATGAGCCAGGGAGGTACCAGAACATCAGCCCTTGCAGAGTCCACAGTGTGGCTCTGTGTGGGAGATGTGTGGCTTCGTGACCGTCACAGCTGCAGTCCCAGCAGCTTCAGCTCCCTTGTCACTTGTTCCTGTCTATGTTCCTGCAGCCATCTGTATGCTGTATGTCTGTCTGTACAATGAGCCCGTTTTGGGGGGGACTGGGAAAAAAACCTCCGTATTTCATGTGACTGACACCCTGAAGTTAGAAACCTTTAAAGTACTGTGGATTTCTGTCCCAAGGTTGTGCATTTTAAAGGGGACTCTTTCATAAGGGAGGGAAAACCGTGGGTGGACAATTTAAGAAGGAATTTCAGCAGTTCTTCTGTACTGCTTTGTTTGAGTAATAATTATTGAATGATCTGACACATTTATTCATAATGTTATCTATTTTTTCTGTAAGCTGTCTGTCCCCGCCACTGTGATGCTGTAACGAGGTGTGCAGAGGGTATGAGCAGAGCTTTCAATATTTTAATGCTGAATTCAAGGCATAGCAGCCTGTGTTTCAAGTATATTTATTGTTCTCCAGGTTTTCAGCTGATATGGTACTGGCTTAATAAAAAAATAGTAGATGCGGCTTTCTTTTGCCTTTTTAGTGACACTTAAAAGGTTTTTTAAATGTGAGCTTGGTCTAGATTGAAAGTTTACAGTGTTATAACTGTCAAATACAGTATAATGTGTTTTCTTTCATAAACAGTTTGTTATGTGAGCTTATTATAAATAAGTATTTGTTAGGGGCAAGAACAGAGGTTTTTCCACTTGATTTTTTTTCTTAAATTGTAAAGGCACACTTGCATTAAATTACTTTTTGCACTGTGGTTGGAGAAGTTTTCCTTTTAGCCATGAGTACAGCACCGTGGTTGAAGCCAGTTAAAATTCTGGTACTTTTAATATTAGTAGAACAAAGCTCTTGTCTAGAAAAGCTCTTAAAGTTAGTAATTAATATATATTTTCTTAAGTATGCGGTGTCTCACTGATTTCGATGGGTCTCTATGCACCTGTTGTGTTTCTAAGTACTCATCTTGGCTGGGAATAGATACAAAGAATATTAGGCTAATGCGTGGTTTTATTCTCAGCTTTTATAGAGTCTTGGTTAGTTTGGGTCAAACTTGGTTTATAGGTTGGTTGTTTGTGAGTCTTTTTGATAAATGTAATCCACCCCCTCAGTGGTGGAACTTCATTGAGATCTGTGGGAGCTATCACTAGAAATACAGTCCTATATGTTTTACATCATGTAGAAGTTTACATGATGTGTAAGATGAGAAGGGGAAAATTCTTTATCTAGTTTGGCCTTGGCTTTTCTTCTGTTTGTTTTGATTTTGTCAGAAGCAAACATAAAGGCCAGAAAAGTAAGAAAGGCTGTATTACAAATGTAATTTTTATAAGGTAATCTTAGTGATGTTGTACCAGACCCCTATTATTTGACAGTAATGCTACAGCTGTGGACTTCACTAGCAGTACCCGAGGAAGCTGTTGATTTCCGCTTAACAGCATCTAATTTGTTTTGGACATGCTGGGTTCTATAATGTAGCCATGGCAGATCTTGGCTACATGGGTAGAAAAAAAGAAAAAAAAAAGAAAAAAAGAAAAAAAAGAAGTGCTTGTATAAGCTCTTGAAGTTGTCTGATAAGTTTGAGATGGAAAAACAGTAAGAATGGGGTACTGTGTTAAGCAAATTTTTCTTGACCTCTATTGGCTGACTGAGGGCTGCAGCCCTATAATTTAGACGGGGACAGTTAGAACAAGGACAAATACCACTGAAGATGAGATCAACTTCTAATTTCAGTTAGCTGAGTAGTAGTGTTGCCCTAATCAAAAAATGCATGTATGGTATCATGAGCCAGAGGTCCTTTGGAGGGCATTTGTTTCCAAAGGCTTTCATAATGGAGAAACCAGACAGGTTTTGACCGTGACTTATTCCTTATTTTCAGATTTTCCATCAACACAAGGCAAATTCAGGCAGAAGTCTAGTTATTTGTAAATTAAAACTACTCTAAGTTGTTTAACATTTCCCGTGGCTCCTTGGGTAAAGCAGGGAGAGAATATAGCATTCTTCCTTCTCTGTGCTCCTAATGGGAATGCTGTGTGATGTTAATTAGGGGGAGGTTACAGGCTGAAATCTTAAGCAGTGGTCATGCTGAGGGAATTTTTTAGCTGTCTATGTACAGGGAAGCATATTGTTACTGTTGTGACAGCAGCAGAATGAGGCTCAAAGGAAAACAAAGCTACAAAGAAAAAAGGTTAATAGAAGTAGGAAGATGTAGGATGTAAATATGGAATATGTGATGGCAGAAGCAAGCACTAACTTGGTTAAAACAAAAAATGGAAGAAAAAGTAAAAAAAAACCCAAAAACAAAACAAAAAAACCCAAAAAAACAAAATAAAAAAACCCGCCAAACAGTAAAGCAGCACAAGAAGCATCATTGTTAACGTTAGTGATGGCAGAAGGTTTAGCTGAAATTTTGATTCAAGTTTCTGTTTATAAAGTAATTCAGCTTCTCCGGCAGATGTGGGTTTTTTGTCTTCTACCATTTATCAAAGTTACATAGGTTTGAATGAAAGTAGGTAAATGTGTCTTATTTGTCAGTGCTGCTCAGCTCTCTGTTGAATTTCTAGAACAAAATTTAGAAGTAGCCTGGTAAATGTTCTTTCAACTTGGTCTGAGCCAGTTGCACCAACTTACTGATGTTTTTATTTAGTGGCATGCGTTTTACAGGCTGTTTCAGTTTAACTCACTTAGTCTGGGATAATCTAATTTACTTTCGGAGAGCCTGAGAAAAAAAGGGGTGGGGGGGGAGAAAAGGAAAAAAGAAAAGAAAAAAGGCAACTGATTGGATGCCTACATGTGAGTTAAAGCTATGTGATTTTTCTGATCACATATATATGAGTGGTAGAGTCCACCATGTTACTGTTCTATCTTAAATGCGCCTGCCACTGGGATATCTGAGAGAGTGTGGAGTCTGGAAGTCATTCGCATACAATTTTCTCATTTAAACTAAATTTGGTAGAATACAGATTAGCAAATGATTTGTTTTCTGTGTTAATGTAGTTGTGGTTTATTCTTCTACTGTAACTCTCATTATCAGCTGTTCAGAGATGTTTCAGCATCAGACTTGAAGCCAGTGGAAAAGCTTGTTGACCTGAACTTTTGTCACAGGTATTTCGTTCCCCTGATTTCCTATAATATCGTAGTTTCATCTAGGCTAAATACTGAACTGTGTGATAGATTTTAATTCTGGAAGCAGCTTGATCTATTATCCGTAGTTATCTTGTTTGATTTCTGAGTAATAATATTCCCTATATCCATCATGACAAAGAATCTGCATTCTGGGTATGTACGTAGCCAGACATACCTTGGTTTTATTGCTACGTTGCATATGAAGTTAACTTGCCTACTGTGTTCCTTTCTTCATCAGTAAAGTTATGTCTTCCCTGTCTTAATCATGAAAACTGTTTTGTATTTGGTTTTCATTTCCCACCCTTGGAAATATTGCTACTCCTTTGCACTGCTTAATTTGATTTACTATTAGTAACAGAACTCTATTCTAGTGTATGGTAGTCTTTCATTTCCCATAGGCCTAGGTGATGTTTCAAAGCAAAATCTGTGATTAAGCAACTTTTAGTTTATTTATATCTTTTTATTAAATTTTTTATTTACACCCTGTAATTAATATGTATTGGTACCTATTTGTGTAACACATTTAAAAGTGTTCAGGTCAGAGACTGTCTCTATGTCTTTCGTCTGACAGTTGCCTAGATAATAATTTTCCATCTGCTCTAGTGTCGAAGGCTGTTACCTTAATGCCACGTATGGATAGCAGTGTGCAAATACAGCACAGAAGTCCTTTGGAAACAGCCAGCTGTCCTGCATTATAAAATTACAAAGAACACAGGATTTGCTTAATTAATTTCTTTAACTTAAATTTTTAAAGAGCAGTTCAGCGTTCATACTGAATAAGTTTGTTTTGTGACTTGTGGGAGAGAACTTAATGTATTTGAGTGCCAGTATAGAGCAGGGAGGAGAGATGCTTAGTTCTTGGCCACAAAACATCTTTGTAAGTCTTCAAGGTTTCAGGCCTTTTCCATCCATATCTCACTGTGTGGTAGGAGGGAAGAAGAGAAACAAAAAATGAAAACCTGAAAGGGTCTTTAAGAAAGAAATGTGAGTTTGCCTTTATGCCCCACACTGGATAGGCTTTCTGAGGTTGGGACATTTTCTGAGATCCGGTTCTGAAGTTGTCAGGCTGGAGAAATAAATCTTCGCAAAATTTTTATCTGTGGAAAACTGAAGTGGAGTAACTGATAAGAATAAAGTACAAGGAAGATCAGCATTTTGCCAAGAGAGACCTCTTTCCTAAGTGAATGTGTAATTTATTGCACAGTGTTCCTAATGGGTGCACAATGGAAAATACTGCTTTGTTGTAACAATACTGCAAGTGATGTAAAGCAGCTGTGCTTTTGTGTTATCCAGGAGAAACAGCACAGTCTATAGTCATACCATCTAAGGAAGGGCTACAGAAAATTATATTTTCACCCAGTAGATATAATTCTTGTGACCTTATATTGAATTATTACTTGAGTTACTGCACACGCTTCCGAGCTCAGTGATTTTTGACTGATATCTATCATAATAATCTTTACACCTTTAAGTCAACAAATGACCTCATGGCACTGGTTAGATGACTCGCAGTGATAAGCCTGTTATTCATTGTATTAGAGTAGGTCTGGAAGGTTGTATGCTGTAGGTCAAAGGCGAAGTGAAACAATATCTGCTTTTTTTTTTTTTTTTTTTTTTTTTAAAGAGTCGTTGATCTACTGGTAGAAGGTAAACATGAAAATTGCAATGGGAATCCCATCTTCGTCTGCCAGTAAAGAGAAAATTATTCTTGTTTTTGGAAGTTAAATCATCTTCTTACAAAAATAATCTATTCTTCCTTTTATGCAGGGTTTTTTGATTTTTTTTTTTTTTAAATTAAGGAAGCTTGACAGCAGCTTTCTTTTGAGTGATAGGAGTTTGGAGGACTTTCACATTTCCTTCACGAAATCCAGTCAATAAATTTAAATTTCCGTAACTGAAATGCCTGAAAGCTTCATATGTGTCTGGCTCAACAAGCCTCAGGGGACTTCAAGAGATTAGGTTTAAGGCTATGAAGATGTAACTGTTCTAAGTGCATGTCACATGAGTTACTATAAGCGTTTTGTGTCTCTTATGTTTTTAGAATCTGAGGATAAATTCACTCTTCCCAAAAGCCACATTGCTTTAGAGCATTTAAGTGAAAAAAGAAAAGGACAGTCACTTGACCATCGGTAGCTTGGGGAACTTTTCCATTGCTTATAAAGTTGGCAGAGCTGGTGCGTACTGCAGGCTAAATAGTTACAGCTCAATTAACTGTAAAGTCTCTGCAAGTCCAAGGCAGCTTGTAATTTTAACAGCTTTGTTTTCCAATGATGTTAAAAATAAAACACACAAGGCAAGAACCTCTTTGACACTTTGTTGCTGGATATTTAACATCGAGAAGTGTTCAAAAGTAAACGCCAGCAGTTTTAGTTTGTCTGTCTGGTCTCCTTCTGTTATAGGGACCCTGCAGCATTGCCCAAACTGCACGCTTCCTCAAGACAAAAGAGGAATACCAGATTTCCAAATTAAGACAAGCTGGGCTTCAGAAACTACAGTACATTTGGAAAAGGATATTTCTGGGACCTTTCTTGTGAAATGAAGCCAGCTTTTAAAATTTCCAAGGCTTTTGGATGTTAGTTGCTATTAAATACACTGTCATGTTGCAAAGAAATGTATATTCATTCTTACTCAACATTAATAATAGAAAAAATACCTTTAAGTTCTGGAGTTTTAATGACCGAACTTTTTTTTTTTGATAGCTCAGATGTCAATTGTATTTTCTCCTGCATGTGTGTTTGTGTGCATATGTGTATGTTTGAGAGAAGCACGTTAGATCCTTGGCAATGTGGAGCTTTGAAATTGCGGGAACTTTCGTCTTTATTCTGCTTTCCCTCTTGCTGTTCTCCCCTGCCCTGAGTGACTGCTAATTTTTTTTACTGAAAGCAGTTGGACTGACTGGCTGAAACAGGTGAACTGAATTTTTTGTCATCTCAGATGAACATGGGGGAGCTGATAGTTTTCCAATCTCATACACAGTGTGAATGGTTACTGTGGTGTTATTGTATCCTGCTTTTCGGTGTGTCCAAATTGCACTGTGGTCCTTCCTTACTTCTTTCTGGTGGACCAAATAGATCTTCTCTCCATGTAGGATGCTCAGAAATTGTAGAAATTGAAGAAGTCTGTCCTGCTTATTTCTTTGTTCCTTGCTATTTGTAGGCTGAGCATAGCCTTTCTTTTTTTTTTTTTTTTTTTTTTTTTTTTGTCCCCGCCTTCTTATTTTTTTTTTTCTTTTTTGCCCTCTAACAAATTAGTGGTTCTCACAATTATAATACCTTTAGGAGAGCTGGGATTACATAAATGCAACATAAATGATGGTGTTTCTCTTTGAGAATCGTGATATAAATTTTAAACTCTATAATGAACTCCCATCATGTGGGAAAATGTCATGCTTTTCTGAAGAGTACAAATGAAAAGTCCAGATTATCCAGCTTCATAGAACTAGGTCTGTTCCACAGAATATTCTGTCCCCTCTGTCCTCCTCCCATTCCCCCTCCAATATTTCATCTGTAGTCTGCTGAGACGGAACATGGCTGTGTCAATTGAATCTTCATTCAGTACTTTTGATGTACAAGCTGTGACCTTCTTCTGGCTTTTGTTCTTGGGCACAGCTCAAGTAAGAAAAGAATCGGGTGACACTTTGAGGATTTAATTTTTATTTTTTTTTAGTATCATCATTTGTCCATCAAGAATCATTTCCTCATACTTGTTTTCAGTTAGCTTAATGGTAGGCCTTTCAGACTCTGCCCTACTTCCACTGAAGTCTGTGCATCATCAGTATTCACATGGAGCGTGTTGGATAAGGGATCTTGTGCTAGTTTCCAGTACTAGAAGGTTACAAATCCATTAGTTCAGGGGCAGTATTGAATGCCTGCAGTTTCCTCTGACCTGAGTTTTGGGGCTCTGACTTGGCTTTTGGCCTTGCTGGGGCCTTCTGCTCAAAAAACATTTTTTCTCTTCCCATTTTAATGTAGGAGTCAGAACTGCTGCCTTACGGATTTGTCTGATCGGCTGTTCTTGCTGTAACTCATAGTATGACAGGAAGGGTAGAAAAGTGATGGCAATTACAGAATTTGGAAGATAAAAGGAGAGTGGCAATTGTTTCTTCATCTATGACTATAATATGTGACTGTAAGTCATAATAAACCTTTATGCAGCCCTCATGGCTTTCTTGTTTGGGTGGAAGTTGGTGAGGGTCAATCTTTTTATGCTGTGTGCAGATGTAACCTCTTGTAGCACATGCTACCACCATAAAATATAGAGCTAAGTTAATCCAGTTCCAAGTAGCATTAGTTTTTACCTTGGAGTGAATTGAATTGGTAATACAGATACTAGCTGGTTGTTGGTATGAATGGAGATGCTAGCAAGTGATGGCATTTCAGCTTGAATTGCTTAGAGACCCTGAGGCACCATTCCAGGTGCTCATACCTTCCATAGCCATAAAACTATAAAACTTGGATATCATGTGGTGTTGAGGCAAAGAAATGTCTCCTGAACCTACCCAATTCTTCAAATTGTTTTTTCTTTGTTGTATCTCCCTTTTGTGAAAGGAATAATCTTAGCAACAATACCATTTAGCCTTGTGATTAAAGTAGCGAATTTGTCTGCACAAAGGCATTTGTCTTTGTCAAGACCTCTTAGTGTTTTCTGTGTGTTTTTCCACTGCTGTGTCCTGGATGTTGAAAGTACTGGAGCAAGGTGGCAACTCAGTGTTTGAACTGGTTCAGGCAGCTTGAGTTTTCTCCGTAGTCTTTTGCACATGTTAAACTAGTAGGTGACTGTTGTATCTCAGCAGAACTGGTTTCGGCTTTGGGTAAATGCAAAATAAGGACATGAGAGGTTGTCTGGTTTCCTGGTGTTAAACCGCTCCCCCTTGAAGGAGATACATCACTACATGTACGGAAAGGAGTGTGTGGGTGCGTACATATATTGTGTGTGCATGTGTCTCCTGTGTGTCTTTAAGACTTGACATGGAAAGCCGATTAACCACATCCCCAAACAACCAAATCCTTTGTAAAGAACCACTTACTGGCTTTGATCAACACAGAGAATGTCTAATGTGAGTTGGACATGTACCCACATCTTGATAAAGATAAAATGCTTCGCGTGAAAGGTGTGTTTTTTCATCAGAATTGTGTCTGGGACATGTGACGATCTTGCTACTGACTTCAGTCATGGTTCATAAACACATCATCAGAACAGCTTTGTGTGTTTTTTAACAGAGAAAGTTCATGGATGAATTATCCTAATTCTCCTGACGTGTTTAATTTATTTAGAAATATGTTATGAAACAGACCTGGTTCTTTAGACACAAGTGTAACAATGAAGATGTGCACGTGCTACTGCTAGATCCCCAACAATGCCTTTGTTCTCAATGCTTTTGTCCACAGCACAATAAGTAAGTTTTTTTTTCCTTTGGAAAAAACCCACAACTAGTTTATTGCAAATTTGTAACTTCTTTGTAAACAGGTCCTAAAATTAAGCACCATCAGTCTCTTTCCAGGCACAGGATAGTATTCTGTTTTAATATCTATATAAATCACTCCTATATCAAAGGGAAAATGATCCTTATTTGTAAATGATGGAGCCATGCCTTCAGAATAGGATTCCTAGGGGAGAAGACAGGCAGCCTGAAAGGACGAGGCTACTGCAGTGTTTTGCTTTACTGCCTCTTATTTCCGTCTGTTGTGGTAATGATTCGGTTCCTTCCCTAAGTATGTTGTGTGTTCAGGGAAGTAAAAAATCCCAGTAGGGTAAAATACTACGTTTAGGTCATAGTACTTGGCTGAAGATTTTAAGCATGAATTGCTTCTAAACTTTGAAATACTTGGGAAATATTTTCAGTAACCTGCATCTTTGTACTGGCATGAAATATGGCAGGGGGCGCTGATAGTCAATAAGCAGCATGCACTAATACCTTTCTGATAGGAAGAAAAACAGAAGTTATAATCAAAACAGTGGAAAAAGTGTTAACAGATACATCTTATGTTAAAGTTATACATGTGAGGAAAAAAAGACTTTTTTTTTTTTTTTTTTTTTTTTTAATCTAGCTGCTGCTGGATGCTTTTGGCACAGTTGTCTGGGTCAGACCATTCCTTTGGGAGATAGTACTGCTTCTTTTCCTCCCTTGTATTTTTCCATAGGCTAAAGATGGTGTTGCAAACATTTTAATTCACTTTTTCAGTTTTTGCTGGGAGAGGTGGGAGATTTGTCATTCAGGGATAACAAGGGGCTGAAAGACATGCTTCATAATGGGATCTCTTCTTGCAGCATGGGTGGAATTACTGCCTTCAGGTTTTATAATCGATATGAAGAGAGTAACATGTCAAAATTAGAAATTGACCTTTACTTTCTTCTTCAAAGCAATGAAAATTAATATCCACATTATTTTACCTCGTAATGTTCCTCCCAAGTAAGCAATATGAAAAAGAAACTGGTAATGTGTCGCACTTTTCTGCTGAGATGAAGGGGAACTGGATGGTTCAGAGACTGGTAGCAGGATATTGTGACCTTCTACCTCTGACCCATTTATTAAAATACAAGCCATGAGTGTGGAGTCTAAAAGTCGTCACAATGGGATATGCAGCTGTAGAATCTGGAACTGTGTATTTCTGAATTTTTACAGTCTGGGCTACTTGTTATGAACTTCCACAGCTTCTCAGCTGACAGCATATTTAGCTGGAGCTAATTGAAAAGTGACTTAAAAACTAAATTAACAGAGGAAGCCTTGTAAATAAGGATATATTAGCTGTGCTAAACTTGGGTGATTTGTATCCGTTCTGATCTGATGTAGCTTGTTTGTTGTCCTCCTTTTGTGAAGCGTGATTCAGAGTTCCCTTAGAGCAGAAGTGGTACTGACTAGTTTTCTTTGACTGTTACTTTGGGATGTTAGGAAGGGGTTAATGTGAATAAGGATGCTGTGAGTTTTGCCTTGAGAAGATGCTCAAAACTTGCACTGTCAATGACAGCTAATTTTAAGCATTTAACCTTTTTCTCTGGATCTGGATCTCCTGTGGAAGCTTCCTAACACCCTTTTTTTTTTTTTGTCTATAGGTGACTTAAGCTGAGAGTTAGCTTAGTTGTTCAGCTCAGGTAATCATATAACAAATATCCTCGGGTTTTATGTAGTCTCAGTTGTCACCTGGTTTTCCCTGAGCAGAAGCAATCAAAAAAGTCAAGAGGGTGGTAGGAAACTTGGTGTACCACCATGGTAGCTTTGCAGACAGGGTGACAGCAGTACCAGTGTGGCTGGCTTCCATCTGAGAAGATCCTCCCTTCCCTCATATCTCCTAAAGCTTGAGAGGACAAAGTAACCCAAGTTACTGTGATAGGTTGAATACAACTGACTGGAAAAAAAAGTCAAAACTGTACTTGCAAAGTAAAAGGAAAAGCTGTTAAGTCAATATATTTTGAAGTTCTAGTTTGGAAGCAGTCAAAATTGACCTACTTTTATGTGGTCCAAATATTTCCATTATTTTCTAACTGGAAAAAACATAATCTACTCTACTTTTTACACATTTCACCCTGAAATGACAGGATAACTAACACACACACAGGCTCACTTCCCTTTCTCCTGTTCCTTTGAAATCCAGAACACACACTTGCTCTTTGTGTGCTGTGGGGGCTCAAAAAATATGTTTAATATTGTTGAGAACATTTTCATACGAACATTCACTGGATTGTCTGAGGGTTTTATTAAGAAAATTAGAAGACACAAACCCCAAATGTTTAACATATTAAACTGTGGACAGGATAAAAATTTGCTTTTGTTGCTTTATTTCTGGTTTTCTCAGCATAGCAGTGCCTACATTGCCGCCAGTAGGAAACTGCCAGTTCCTGAAGGGGCAGCTAACTCAAAGCAGAGCCCAGCAGGTCATAGGCCCATTGACAAAAAGCTGTAAAGAACTTTTTTCCAGGTTACTTTTTCTCAATGGGTTTGTGGTCCTAGAAGATATTTTTCAATTTCCAGTTATGTGTTTCTCAGGAAGTCTTGGTTATAAAGCTGACATGGTTGAAATGCTGGCTTTGCGTCAAGATTTCTAGCAGAATTAACATTTGAATCACTTGAGGCCCTATTCACAAAGCAGCGGACTATTTGCATAATCAAAAATGCTGTATTTTGCATGCCAGTGGAGAAGCTAAGGATTGTAGCTGTGTCTCAGAAACAAAATTCAAGTGAACGGTATTGATGTGTGTCTGTATGCTGCTGTCTCCCAGCCTTCCTTGAACAAATAAGTTACAAACTTAAATAAAGTCAAAAGAGAAGGTTTTGGAGAAATGTCTAGTCTCCATTCAAGGCCTGATTAGGCTTTGCTTAAGTTATCAGTGTAAGCATTAGATGGACTTCCCACTTTACCAAATGTGGATGAGGGCTGGGGACACTTTTACGGCTGGGTTGTTGCAAGAGGATGGATGTCTTTCTAAAAATATGCTCAGTAAAAATTTATGAGCTTGAAAATTGCTCCTTCTATTGAGAAGGTCAAACTAAATAACCTTTAAGAGTATTTTTCTGGGGATAATGGGTTCAAGACTTTCTTAACACCTTTCTGTTGGATTTCTGCCAGTAGTCCAAGAAGCTTATGAATTGCATTAATAACTTTCCCATCTCGCCATCAGCCCATGCATTAATATTTTTCATCCATTTTTATGGCTGTGGACAGGAAAGTAGAATGTCATGTTCAAAGAATTAGTTTTTTTGCATGTGAATGACCCCTGATCAGAGTTCAAGAGCATGAAGCAACTTCTAACCTCTCAGAGGCAATAGGAAACCTCTGGACCTTAAAAAACGCCTTATGTATCAGGGGATTTTATTCCTCTCTTTTTTTCTAGAATGAAATTCTGATGTGTTATTGCTGTTAAATCAAGTTCTTTAGTGAAGTTTGGAGGATGGAAGTTATAGTTCCATGAAGAAATTTCAGTTATTATTGCAACTTCAGATTATTTGACCTTAAAAAAAAGAGTATGATGTGATCTAGCCTTTTACTTGCTAATGTATGTCAACTAATTAAATAGAAAAATTATTGAAACATTATATGACATTTTTAAACAAATTTTGTGGAATCTCAAGTCTTAACTGACTTCTTTTTAGATGGATTGAAATTTTTTTTTTTTTTGAGTAAGGGACCTGGAGCTTTCATTATCAGTGCTATTTAGTTCTGATTAAATTAATTTATTTAAAAAGATACTAATTAAAAGCTTGAGGTTTAAATAAAAAAATAAAAGAAAGTTAGGTTTAAATTAGATTTAAACTATCTTTGATAATAGACATGCTCCTGAAAAGAGAATCTATGTTTTTGAGCCTTCAGTATCACAGTATGAGCTTTTATTCTGGTGTTTATTTACTTGAAGTTATACCTCTGGAGTAAAAGTGTTTCTCAGATGCATCTGTGTCTGGAAACTGGAATAGCAATTGTGTTAATCTCTATTCTTAGGATTTTGTGTTTCAAAATACTTCAGAGTCTAATCACACCATTAAAAGGAGTATGTCCCTTTCTGTACATTGTTTTGGAGCTGTCAGCAAAAAGGTGGGTTTTACTCTAGTTTATACATGCAAGTTCTTTGCAGAGCTTGCTGTTTTTATGGTTGACTGAAGTACATAAATTTAAAGTTAAGTTTCTCATTCATTTGTTTTAATTACAGAGGCTATTAGCCTTGTAAAATCATTGACATAATTATAAATCTACATGTCTGACAATTATGTAAACAAGCTTATAAAAGTTCCTCAAGTGAAATGAAAGCCAAACTGTGCAAAAGGACTAGGTCTTATTAACAGCACGTGTTAAAGCCCAACAAAATGTTGGAAAAATATGTGCAGATAATTACACATGCCTTCAAGGAAGTGACACCACCTCAGTTCCTATGATGTGTAGCACTTATATAATTAAGGTTAAAGATATATTCAAGATGTGGATACCCAACCATAGTTTCTTCTCAGATAAATGGTTCTTAATATTTTACATGTAGCTTATTGTGGTCACAGAGGACTTCAGGAGAGGACTGTGTTTCACTGCCTCAGACCAGGTTTGTTTATCTGTGGAATCTTGTCTGTTTGTTTCAAATGTTATCAGGTTGTCATATGCAAGCATCCTAATCCCGGAGATGGGCCTGTTGAAGTCTGTGATCTGTCATCACTGGGATGCTGAGCCCTTACTAGAAATAAATGACTAATGTTCCTATGCCTGTTTCATGGACTGATATTGTCCTTTTCTGTTTGTGGACATTTCTGTTCTGCGTTCATAGGGCTGGTGCTATTTGAAATATTGCACCGAGACAGGCATTTAGGGAGGATGTTGTGAGTGTTAGCCCTTTGGCTGCCACTATTTCAGTATGCATATCTGAACTGGAATGTGCTTTTAGACTTTTGGATGTAATCAGTTATTAATTTTTAGCCAAAGCTTTCTGGCATGTGTTGGAACAAGGATTTAGTATTCCTGATTTAGTAAGTTCCTTCAGAGGCACAGTTTGCTGTTGCAAAGTGTCTGATGTAGCAGTCATGCTAACTAGCCATGCTGATGGAGGAAAGAAATTCATTAGTGTCTATGGGTACTTGCTTCAGTCCTAATTCCTGTGACCTTTTTCAGGTCAGATTGTGGTCCTTTGGCAGAAAAACTTGGACCACAAAATTTGGTGGCTTTGTTGAAATCATTTTTTGATTTACTTGGGATGAGGTGATGATGAGCAGCAAATCACTATCAAAGAGTGCCAAGGACTTCATAGTGCTTGAGCTGTGTTTTCCTGCATATTAAGATGTCCTTACTGTAGTTGTAGAACCTAAAAATGTGTTTGACCTTTTGCTGTATCTCAAAATACTGTTGCAGATGAACTTGCTTCAGGAGTTGCTTGGAAAAGGCTTATTTAGAACATTCCAAAGACTTTCAGACGTTCAGAAACTGCTTCAAAGCAGCAAAGGTTCTGTTATATTCCTGAACCTTGGATTTATGTGCATAACATTGTTGCTTACACTGAACTTAAACTTTTGTGCAGTTGCACAGCATTGAGGAATCTTGTGTCTGTGTTGGGCAGGTTTGTTTGGACTCAGTTGGTGAGATGGTGAGAGTCTTGTCTTTGACTACATCATACTGGTACATTTATAAGGGGTTTATATCCAGTAGCTCTGTGGCGTTTGGGTCCCATATTGGCAACATACTGATGCGCTGAGTGGTCTAGTCCAGTCTGTCCTTGGTCAAATCAGACTAACAGCTAAAGTTTAAATTTTCTCCTCACTTGATTTTTGCAAATACAAAGGAGCTCATCAGTTGGAGTTGCTGCTAAACTTACTGATTCAGCCACACAACCTGTTAGTATTTTATTTGCTTTAATCTTTCTAATTGACAGTGGAAGTTATAGAGAAATACAGTGGTCTAGGCATGTTGTAGTTCTCCTAGATCCTGTTTATTTTGAAGGTGCTCTGCTTGTTTTCTGTTCCATTTCTCCTCAGGGACAAAATCCTTCATGCCTCGTGTGTTTTGTTACCAAGTCACTTTTGTGTTCAGCTATAATAATAAACAAGACAGATTTAAAGAGACCTGCTAGAGAATTGTCTTTATTTCAGGGCTCATGTACTATATGGGAAGATGAACCAAGATTTAAGCTGCAGGTTTTTGGTTTGTTGACTTGTCCTGAGCTTGTGAATGGCATTCAAGTCCCCTTGTGAAACTGGCTTTTTACTTGGCAATTTTAATTGCAAAAGTGTCAACCCCACGCCCACTTTGTATTTAGTTGTGGGTTTTTTTCTGATATTGACAGGGTTAAAACCTCTGCATGCATTATCCATGCATTTTTGTCCCCTTTTCCCTCCTGTTTTTCCTCTAGCCTTCTTATTCCCCTTTCTACTGTGCTCTGGCAGCCTGGGAGAAGCTGACTGCCCCACTGAAATGCTTGGCACTGTCCGTGCCTGGGCAGCGGTAGAGAGAAGAACTAGTAGAAATGGCAGTTAAGAATAGATATTGGTGTGAGGATCTCAGGAAGAGGATTACGAGTACAACAGTGGGTCTTGAAGAGTGCAAATTGCAGAGGCCATTCAAAGCAGCACAAGTTGTAGAAAGCAGTAACAGGAAGATGGGAAGGGTTGGTGAGTTTGGCCTCAGCCAGGAGCCTATGGGATGGAGTTGGGGGATCTGCTTGGACACGGCTAGCATTTCCTACCTTTTTTGTCATTAGCAGCATTGACGAGAGGAGGGAGCAGATATGGGGCAAGGGACTTGGAGATATGTTCAGCCAAGAATAGATTTGGGATTGTGATTTTGGGGAAACTGCCGTAAGAGTTTTGGCGCTGACGCTGTCCCATCTATAACTGATGTTGGATTCCAGACTTCTTGGCTCACACTTCTTCTGCTTCTGCCAAATATCTGAATGTTTAAGTGTGCTCAGGGAGGATGGAGTCTCTGGGAGATTTTAGCTGCTAAACTGAAGCTTTAGAGTACAATTTTCCACTGACTAGATGTAAACTTTGACAAATTGGACAGATTTTCACAGAAATGAGAAAAAGCATGTCCTTGACCTGAAGTGTAACTTTCAAAGGCTGCCTTTCAATGTGTGAGATCTGAGAACTCTTTGAAGAAAAGGTCACCAACGTTAAAGAGCATATTTGTTCTTTAGTCCTCTCTTGGAAAAGGCTGACCTGTTTTGACTGGAACAAACACTGTTAGACACAAGCTGTAAAAAATGAGGACATTTGTTTAAAAGTTTGTCAAGCCAATAGTGTCACCTTACAGGAACTGGTACTTTAAGAGGCAGTACTATCAATTTTGATACTGGCATTTTTAATTACTAGGATTCCATAAAAATAATTTTATCTGGAAAAGCAAACAGTAAATTGCTGTAATTGTAATTGATGGATGACACAACAGGATGGAAGAACTGAGTATATTTTCAAGGGGGCTGGGAAGTGATGTTTTATATCTGTATGTAGTAGACAGAGAAGCTGTTGGCTGTTGAGTTGGCCTTTAAAAAAAAAAATATTCTTACCACCTGTGGTGTTAATGGGTTATGCTGGCAGATCCCTTTAATGTATTTTCTCACATTTCTTGGGTATGTTTTAATTATGTTGTTGCTCAGAATGCCTTCCAATATGGATTTAGATCCATGGTTAGTTTGCTGTCATGCATCTACACAGGTAATGGTGAATCTGTACTTGAAAATTATGGGGATGTTTTTAGCAAAACTAGGTGGATGTTTTTAGCAAAAGTAAGAGGATAGAAATGACTAGCTTACCTCAACTAGGTCTCCTCTAAACATCACGTAACTTTCACGTCACCATACCACTGTCAGCTGTGGCTGTCAACTCTGTGAAGCTGAGACATTCCTTCAGCCCATCTTTTCTGTTCTAGCACCTCTCCTGCTCCCCCTGAGGGCCAGCTGCTTTTTAAAGAAAGATACAGGGCTTACCATCTTTTGCTTAAAGGAAAATTTTTGTCCTTTAAAATGCAAATTTCAAAGTTGAACAATGTCCACAAGGTTTAAATAAGCACATGCTGCTCTAGACAGATGTGGCAATACAGATCTTCACTGTCATTTAAATGTAAATTTGTAAAGTTTGCAGTCATCCTGATTTAGATTCAGTTACATTCCAGGGTGAATAAAGCAAAAATTGTGGGCGTCCAGGTTTTCTGTTTCCTCCGGATTACTTGCACCTTAAATTCAACTAACATTGTTGATGGGTGCTGTGAACTGCAGGAGTAAATGGCAGTTAAGTGCCAGGGTGAGAACTGAGACAATACCCAGAGACCACAGGGCAAAGGCAGGAGGACAGCATATCTGTTCCTTGTGGTCTGACAGGACCTTTTTATGTGAAAAGACTGTTTAAACTGTGTTTTCAGATGATGTGATTGCAAAGTGGATGACCAGCAGTGTGGGCACCAAAGGGCTTTGCTGTTGGAGGTACAGCATCACTAGCAGTTTCTGATACAATCTCTTTTACCTGATTTAGTCTGGAAAAAAATTTAACCTTGACTTGAATTATCACTGGGTTTTGCTGCTGTAATGTCTGCCAGCTTGCTTCATCCCTTTACTGCTTTTTTTTTTTTTCATGTTGGAAATTAGTTTACACATTACTTGAGGGAACCTTGCCATGTTGTAGTTTGCGTTCTTAGCATGTTTTTGGATGGGAAAGAAAAATTTAATACTTATAATAGGCATCAAAGAGATCTAACCATAATTAAGGTGATTTCTTGTCCTTAAATTTTTTTTTTTAATGTTCTAGATATTACTCATATTCTAATTATACTTAAAAGTTTAGTGGTTCATTATTTTGAGCTGGTTTTTAGTGTAAGTTACACTATGACTGGATTTCATTCACTTTATTATGAAATCCTTGTTCTTTTCCCATACTTCACATTGTTCTCTTTTCAGTTACAGAACAGTATGCCTTATTTTCACTGTGACTGATTTTGTTTAGTAAAATATTCATAAAAATAAATATTTGCTAGCTTTCTACTGAGACTGCCTTTCTTTATCCTCTAAATCATTCCACAAGAGACAAAGTGATGCCATGTTAATTCCAGCATTATTTTCCAGCTGTGGGCGAAGCGGCATGTTGAGCCTCACCCACCTAGAAGAAGAAAATTGACATGATCCTTTAAAGGTTCCTGTCTCACTCCCTCTTTGAAAAATAGCAAGACATATGCCACAAGCCTTTTTTTTCTGCCGCCTAAAGTGTGCGCTGACAAATCCTTCTGCTTGTCATACAGCGTTTTTGCTGAGGGAAATGGCCCACTGAGAAATATAGCAAAACTAATTTTTTTTCAAAACATCTTTCCTTTATAATTCCTTGTTTGTAAGTAGTGGTTAAAGTATGCTGGCAGGCAACTGGGTTTCATGTTAATGCAATTAAATTATTTCCTAGGATGCCATTCTGTCTTCTATGTACAAAAAATTTATTCATTGCAGGTACATGCGTTGAGTTCTTGTTGTATTTAACCCACAGCTTAAATCTTGGTTCATCTTCCCACATAGTACAAGAGCACATGTGCAGCAGGGCACAAGTTTTAGTACTGGTACTCAGTTACTTAGTCCCTTGTTTAGACAGCGTAATAGCAATATTGTAGGTATGCCATTTACAGCAGAGGATCTTTATTGCGGTTGCAAATTCGATCATTCAGAAGTTGTCAGAATTAACTTTACCTGTGAAAACTTAATTTGTCCTTCTACTTGTACTGTTCATTCCTTAATTACACAACAGCACCGTGTTCGCTTCCACTGTGTGATCTCTGCCTGTGTTGGATGATGAACGATTAATTTAATTCTGTTCTTGAGGGGTGGCTGTAGTTACATGCACCTACTGTGCGTTATTAAAAACACAGATGGTTTTGAGATATTCTAGAACACTTGTCACTGTACTCTGACTACTTAAATAGTGGTTCATTTTCTCAGCACCCCACTGAGAGTCCTTTTAAATGATGATTTTGAGATGACTTTCAAAGTACTTGCATAGCATTCGGTAATATCCGTGTACAGTGTTGCCTGGGGTTCAGTGGTAATTGTGTGCACTCTGCGGTTCTGATAAGTGTGAATGAAGATCGCACATTGAAAATTCCAGAAAATGAAGAACATGGTGGTGATATCAGCTTGAGTGACTTAATGTGATGCTCAGACAATGGTAGAGGTACAGGTGAAGAACAGGTTGCTTTTAATCTGACTTGATCCTGGTGGACTTTTCAGCTTCTCTGATGGATGGGCAGGGTCCTTCCACGGAAGCTGGACGATAAAGCTGGATCAAGTTCATACGTGGGCTTGTATAAAAATAAAATTTAAGCAACCACTTCTTCTATCTATGAAAAAAAATGAAAGAGCTGGGAACAGCCAATGGGTACAAGCACACAAGTTGGTCACTGCAGGATACGTTAGGCTGTGAACTTACAGGTTGTCAAAGTGTGAGATAAATGCAAGATAGACATGAAGCATCTGTGCGCTGAAAGGTTGTACCCTTGTTTATCTCATGGTAGTGACTTCAGGAATGTGTATCTTGGAGAAGCTGAGTTAGAGTTGCAGAAGCCCCTGTAATTGTAGTCCATCTTTGCTTTGAGCACTTGGCATAGCATTCTTTATGTTGATTTGGATTTTTGTTTATGCAGTTTTCTAAGTGTTTGAAAAAGCAAGTGGAAATCTGTATTCCATTTTCTGGTGTTGCATCTGCACTCCAATGTTTCATCATGTTTTGCAAGCTGTCATATGGGTGTCTCCTGCTTGAACTGAAATGGTAGCTGCTACCTGTCATAGGTAGCTTCTATCTGTAGACTGAAATTGTAGCAGAATGAAGAAAAGTGCCAGCCATTTTCATTGACTCATGCTGAAAGCAGTGGATTGGTAATCTGTGGGAATCTTGGGTTCTGATATGGTCATCAGTGGAGGATATGTGTTAGTGTCTGTAGGCTCTTGTCTGCTTCCCCCAAAGTGTGAGTGCTTGCCCACCCCATGTTATGCATCCTGTCCCTTTTCTGTTTTGTCTACGTACTCTCACTTTCCACTTCCTGTGTTCTTCCACCTGTGAAGGCTGTTTGGTTGTCCTTTGGCTTTTCTTTCTCCTTACCCAGCTGTCCTAGCTTCCACTGTGGATCACAGGCCCTCCTGCTGTCTCCCCTTTTCCATATTCCTCCTTCCTTTCACGCTGCTGATAGTCAGTCTGACCCAAAGAGGCGATTTCAAAAACTTGTAACTTGACCAAATTGGAGGATTTTCGTGGAGATGGCAAAACGTGCATTTGTATTTTAAAGGCCTCTGTATTTCCAGATTTTGAGGCTCTACTCCAAAACATGGGATTGAGAGGTTTGTTTTATTTTTTTCAAGGGGAAAGTTACGCAGTGAGTTACACAAGTTGTTACTAATGCCTGTTTTCTGGGAGATGGCAGGAACTTCTTAAGATTGAAAGCTTCCATAGAAGGCATCCTAAGGCAGGTCAATATTTGTATGAAAACTGTGTCTGAAATTCAGTGAGATAATGACTAATAACAACCAGTAACAGTTTCACTAGTAGATTGTGCTACTAGTCACAGTCATGCTATGCATGCATGAAGAGGTAATAGAAAGACTCCTGCTTTCACATGCTACCTGCATTTTAGAGTTGTTTTCCATACACACTGACATATTTTTGGTTTACACAGTTTCCTCCTCTTGAGTACTGGAATGGACAGTGAAGACAAGTTATGACTGGCTGCTACAAGATAGGGGTAGCATATTACAGTCTTTTTCTGTGAGTGTCTGGCTTTAGTAGGATGATGTCTCATTATTTTTAACCTACAGCTGTACTTGGGAATAATACACAAAGCATAAGTTTATACCTGGAAGTTTATATATTTCATATGGCATCAGTCTTCTGTATATCTGTTTAGAATAATATATTGTAGTGCTTTTTGGAGCCTATTTGATCGGTCCTTGCAGTGCTTTGTTCCAGTTCAATAGGCAAAGAGGTTTCAGCAGGTTTGTGACTTGCCTTTGGCTTGGGGGACTACAGCTGTAGTGACAAGAAACTCTGAAGGTGCCTGAGTATTGTTACATGCACTCTTTTTCTGTATTTCTTCTTTAATAACGTATGACACTTTCAGGTAGGAGCAGCAAGTAGAAATTTCACGAATAAAACAAGTAGTTGGTTAAAAGTTCAACCCACTTGTGTCAGCCTGAATTTCAGCCTGAGGAGGTAGATGCAGCTAATGTGATCCGTGTAGTCCCTCCAGCAAAGCAGCCTGCAGTTAAAGGGCTCGCATAGCCTTTCTTGAAAGGATGAGAGGCACTGTGCTCTTCCTTAATGCCAGACTGTCATTTTTTTTTTTTTACTTCATAAAAACTAGAATAAGGACCATTTGTTTAATCTAGAGGAGACTGTCATGAGGTTGGAATTGACTATAAAGAAGGTATATTCAGCTAACCCTTCATAATAGCGCACTAGAATGATTTGATACTTTTTTCATTCTTCCTGTAGCTCATGGATTCTTTTGAAATTTGTTAAGAATCTTCCTCCTAGAAATTTTTCAAAGCTGAACAGTGACCTATGTATCTTTTTTGCATTGTGTCCACTAGGATCAGAGTGAAAGCTGACTGATTCTCTACATTTATAGGTGTGCAGCTCTAAAATCAATTACTTGGGGTTACAAATAATGATCACTCTGCAGACTGTATCCTGTGGTGAGAAGATGGGTAGTCTCTGGTCAGTGTGGTTTTACCTAGGATGTGTAGTTGTCACTGAATTCAATGTTGTCGTTATTAGGTTTGTAGGAGTGCAAAGCTATTTGCTTGTAGTAAATGATTTCAAATGGGTGAACTGGAAAATAGCAAAGTGTAGATTTGGAGACTGAATTTCTGAGGAGGAAATTTGTATACACTTACTACTGCAAAACCAACAGAGTGCTGAATTCTTGTCTCTGTGGTAGAATTGTAAGTAACATTTTGGACCCAGAAAGTCCCACTGTGTGGGAAGTGGATGAGAAGCATAAGAGACATTGTGCTCTGAGGCCAAATTTTAAAAATTGCTGTAAAAGATGTGTAGATGGAAACATAAGTTGCTGGGAAGGGAAACAGAACTTCTGTAGTTTGTGCAGGCAGTAAAACACATTTGAATGTGTTTGTTCAGAAGACATGATGAGGGAAAAAACCCATGAATGTTTTCTCACTAAAGATGCCTTTTCAGGAGAGCTCAGAGACTGAACCTAACTGTTTACGCAAGGAAGTTGGCAGTCTGTCAGAGAGCACCATTGTGTCTGCAGAGTGTGACAAGCCACAGAACTCTGAAGCACAGCAAATTACTTGTTTTCACAAATTTGTGTTACTGACTAGAATGTGGATGCTTTGGTGTCTTGGAAATTGAACAGGGCAGCAAAGATACACAGTTGCATTAATAATATTCGATAGGTGCAAGCTGCCATGATGTGCTGTCTTCAAGAGTAAAACTCTCACAATGAGTAATGTCCTCTGAGAGCGACAGTGAGAAAGGGTTAACACTGGATGTGAGGAGTAGCATGGGAAGCGGTGACCACTGGTGCATGGTGGCCCCAGAGGACACCTCAACTACTGTATACTGAGCAAAGCAGGCATTTTTGTAGTTATACTTTTAGAAGAATGATGGGAATATCACAGCCTTTGCATATAGTAGGAAGTCCAAGAGAATATCAACAGCAGTTGTACATTACAGTGAATATGAGCAGTAGGATGTTGAGTTCTGCTATTGCTGAGAAAAGCTTCCAGGTCACTGAAATATCAGACAATTTGGAAATCATGAGTGATTCATCTATCTAGGGCCACAGCGGAGATTTGTGGTTTTTCACAAAGTGAGAAAAAGATGATAGTCAGGAATTGCAAGACTGAATTAATTGTAATAGGATGATCTGGGAACCATAATTAATGTTCATGCTTAATATATTTGCCATGTCCAAAAGTACCATCTTTGCTAGTGCTGCTAGTGAAAAGTTCTTCCTGCATGTGGCCTGGGAGTCAACAGTCTTAGTTACTTTTGTTGATTTTGACATACAGCTGTGAAATGTCACTTTATGGGCATGCCAAAATAGCCTTTTTCAAAACACTCCAAGTCTTCTTGAGGTAAGTCAAGGCTGATCTAAAAGTCATGAGGCTTTGTTAATGGAGTGTCAGGCTTGAGCTGATGCTGTAAACTCTGCAGGGAGCGAAGCACTGATTTACTGATGCTACTCCAAGTTTTGGGTAAGAGTTGGCTGCAGTCCGTCTGGCTTGGCTTGCTTGTGAAGCGAGTGTACTTCAAAACCCAGCTCATCTGGGAACAGCAAAAATCTCCTTCCCAGGAGCTCATAATAGATGAGAGCATCCCCTTGTTGGAGGAGAAGCCTGTGATGGTTAATCAAGCAAATACAGTGTGTTTCCTTTAGGTATGCAAATATGGTTATTAGCCCTTGGTGGAGAAGTGCTGAGTGTTGGTACTTTTAGTGGCTCAGGTCATGAACTTATGCACAAGTCACAGAATTTATTGTCTTGGATGTCATTAATTACTGAAGTATTCCTCTGCCCTGTTTTTTACTGTTGTATTGCTGTAAGGCAATGTGTAAACGCAGGTCTCAGAACAAGCACCTGCCCATTCAAAATATATAGTATTTTGTCTGGTATTTAAAAAATAATTTTAGCATTATTTGCTGCTGTGACTCCTCAAAACTCTTTGGGGAAAAGAATTGAAAGTGCTGCCATCTGTGTATCTTACATTTAATACCAAGGGTAAAAAAGAGTGACAGCAATTTTGAAGCAGCATTATATAATTTAGTTTTTAAAAATACAGGCTAAGTATACAGTGTGTACTAGTACATTGGTCCCACTTCTGTGAGTTGTTGCAATGCTTTTGAACAATATTTTAGTCTTTTTATCTTAAAAGAAAACAACTCTGTGGGAAATCTGTGGGTGATAATCACTGGATGGAGATGGCATTCTCTGGGAGAATTATTTTGTTCTAGAAGTAACACCAGACATAGCAGCACCTGACTTCTTGCTGAGCTCCAGTAGCAGCTGCATTGGCAGCTTCAAAGGTGAAGCCAGGCTTGTCTCAGGCTGATGCTGACAGATTCCCTGGACTCTTTTTCATTCTCTTGGATGTGAATTTCTGGGTTTTGTCTTTGAATTAGTGGAGTTCATCCAAAGTTCTATCCCCTTTGAGCAAAAAGTTGCCCAAAAGAGGAGATGCATTGGTCATTTGTTCTGAGAGAGGATGTTTTGGGAAAAAAACACACCGAGCACCATCAGTTCATATTTCATTTGGTCTTTAAAGTACTCTTTGAAGGAAGAAACAGCTTTCCTATTTATTTTTTTTCTTTTTTTTTTTTGTTGTTGTTTCCTTTTTTCCCCCTTTTTAAGCAACAAATCAGTGTTTTCACAAAGACAGGCAATCTTACCAGTAAGAGTCCTGACAGAGGAGCACATGGGGTAATTCTCCTAGTGTCACCAGTTGTGCTTGGTTTGTCACAATGTAGATTCGTAGTGGAATTGCTTCTTGTTTCCACAGCATAAAATTAGCGCAGGTGAGATGATTTTGCTCTCTGTGCTATATTATTCACTGTATTTACTTGGACTAATGGAGAAGACTGAAACTCACCCTGCAGGTGATGTTTTGTAGTTCTTGTAATGTACAGCAGATATTGAATATTGAGGCTGTAAAAAGGGAGAATTGGATATTAGAGAAGATAAATAAGAGTGGGGTGGAGGAGGGGACTGAAGAGGAAAGACTATTTGAAAGATCTTGGGGTAAGCTGCTTTTTTTTTTTGTGTACTGTTTAAGCTTTAATGAGCCATATATAGATTTTAGCAACAAAGTAATAGCCAGCTAGAGGAGTTAAAGGCTTCAGGTGATGGTGTGAACAGCAAAAGCTGACAGAGGTCTCAAACACTATACCAGTTCCACACAGGCTCTGCTAGGAGGCAGGTTTTATGTTCCCAGTCTCTCTGGATGTATGGTCATTTGACAAGGTTTGGAGGAAGAGCTGGTGAAAGCTCAGTTGCTGCAGGTGAAGTCTTCCTGGGGTTCCCTCAGGTTCAAAGTTCTCATTTCTGGTAGAAGGTAGCTTTTGGAACAATTGTTCTGAGTATCTGTTCATTGTATTCATACCTTTTTCAGTAGCAATTTTTCATTGTTTTCCTTTAAAAAAACCCAACATATCCACATATCTCTGAGTTTTTACTCCAAGAAGTTCTCCAAATTCTAAGATGAGGATCCTGTGAAAATTATGCACAGCTCTTCCTTTGAGAAGAAAGCTTCTACTTAATTTGTGGAGTTTTAAAAGTTACTAGAGATGCACTGATAAAACATTTAAAAACAATAATATTAATTGCAGTAGCTGATTTACAGCTCAGTGGCAACATATTCAGAGCACAGGAAAGATTACTCTGTGCTGACTCTCTGAATAGCGTGTTCAGGCCAAAGCAAGCTCTTTTGAAACGTTCTCATCTCTTCTAGCCAGATTGAAGAGTTGTCTTGTTCTTGGTTATGGAGCTTGCTTGCAGGTTTTAAATCCTGTCATCAGGATATCTGTGATATACTCACTTTGAAGATGCTGTGTGGTTTTTTTCCCCTTTACTATACTACCTTTTGCTTAGTGTGAACTCCAAAGGAGTTTTGCTGCTGAGGATGCTTGTAGAGAAACACTGATTCAGCCAGATGCCACGTTGCTTCCCAGAGTGATATCAGCTTGTCAGATCAATCTCTTAAAGACCAGTATGAGAGATGATGTGCACTTACCCTAATTCAAAGCTAGATGACCCCTGGAGTTGCCTCAGCCTGATGGACCACCCTCAATAGGACAGCAAGGGGTAATTGTGTTGTGGAAGCTATTTAGCTTTGATTTTGCTCAGTAGTGGAGTGAGACACATGTTTGGTATTTCAGTATTTTCTTGAAAAAAGGAAGAGTGACAGAGGAAACTTCTATCCTACTCAGTACAGAAATACGCCACTCATTTGCCTGTCGTTGTATCTGTTATTTACTGTGCTGTGGTGACTGATAGTCCTACTCAGATGTATCCATGAGATGACAAGACACCAACATCAGAATGACATTGGTTACAACTCATGGCTTGTCAGCATATATTGCTAAAATATGTCATGTCTTGTGGAACGCTAAATATGTAATATGGTATGAACATTAAATATGTATTACGGTGCAAAGGAAATTTAGTGAAGGAGATCACCTTGAAGTTCACTGGGTAAGTCTTTATTTGTCAGGAGTCTGAAAACTTGAGCTAGTGCAATCAAAAATATATAAAATATGGTGAGATAACACAATTTGTTTATTTTCATGGGCTAACACAAAATAATTCAATTAAACCTGTGTTATGCTTGTGAGAAAGGGGAATTATTGCTTAAAACACTATACAAAGGATAGATGTTGCACTTCTGCTGCTCTGTTGTGTTAGATAGGAAAGATAATGTTTTGAAAAAACATTCTGGACTTTTATCTGAAACCAAAATGATCATAAAAGCATAGAATCATAGAGTCATTTAGGTTGTAAAAGGCCTTTGAGATCGACTCCCAACTGTAAACCTAATACTGCCAAGTCCACCACTAAACCATGTCCCTAAGTGTCACACCTACACATATTCTAAATACCTCCAGGGATAGTGACTCACCCACTTCCCCAGTCAGCCTGTTCCAATGCTTGACAACCCTTTCAGTGAAGAACTTTTCCTAATATCCCATCTAAATATCCCCTGGCACAACTTGGACATTTCCTCTTGTTCTAGCACTTGTTACTCAGGAAAAGAGACCAATACCCACCTTGCTACAGCCTCCTTTCAGGCAATTGGAGAGAGTGATAAAGTCTCCCTTCAGCCTCCTTTTCTCCAGACTAAACAACCCCAGTTCCTTCAGCTGCTCCTCGTAAGGCATGATCTTTGAGTATAGAAACTAACTGGGTGTTTGGCTGGTCAGAAGTTGATGAGTGATTCACTTAGAGGGGGCTGCTTAGGGAAAGCCTCTCTAGCTGCAGCTCATTTTTGCATTAAAGTGAGGTTGAGTGTGACCAACCAGATGGAGAAAATTGCATTGAATGGGAAGGTGTCTTATTCAAACACACTGAACCGTAGAACTCATGGATATAGAAGATACTAAAGTACAACTACTGGTTGTCAGAAAACGCAGATGTCAAAAAAATCATCCAAGTCAACAACAACAAACAAACAAACAAAAAACCAGTCAATGTAAAATAGTTGTATCCCTTTAAAAATAACATACATGTTTTGCTTTTCAGCTTCTCTTCTAAAAGGACTGAAACATGCCAACATTGTGCTGCTTCATGACATTATTCATACCAAGGAGACCTTGACACTTGTGTTTGAATACGTGGTGAGTAAAGTAATTAATGTTCTGGATATGGTCCAGAGTGTATTGAATTTGCTGAAAAAGCTCTCTTTACCATCAGTGATCTATGGATCAGGCCCAAATAACCCTTTACTTTTTCAGAAGCATGGAGGCTGTAAGAGAGGATGCTTTATAGTGGAGTCAGCTCAGTGTGGAAGGCTGGCTGGCCTAGACCAGATTCAGAGATGGAAAAGTTGCTACTAGGGCTCTTGAGGGACCTAACACTGTTTAACTGACTTTTCAAACTGCTTCATTACTCTGCCTCTTAGTTATAGCTTGTTAGAGCTTTCTCTTCACTGGTGTGATCAGGTAATTTTAAAATAGTTGAGGATAATGTAGGTAAGAATAGGATTGAAATGCTTAACAAGCAGTTTTCATCAAAAGCATGTGACAAGTTTAAATGGCTTTTGTTGTGACTGCCTTGTGCATAGTGTCTCTTTATAAGCAATGTCAGTAAAAAAAAAGTCTAACACACAATTTAGAATTTTGTATTATTGATTTTTTGCCATAATTAGCATTTTAGCTACTAATTAAAGCTTCAATTTACATAGTACACAGTGTAAGGATCGACTTGTGTTCAGAGTATTATTTTTTGAAGTGTTGGTCTTGGTCTCCTAATTATTATTCTTAGTTTTTCTGTGACAAACATATGGTATTTATGTAGAACTACTTCAGCATTTATCTGTGGAATCATGCAGTGTACTATCATAATTAACCTCCCCGTTTTCACAGATGGGTCCAAGAACCTGTAATTTAAAAGAAACAAGTGAGTTTAGAGAAGGTTAGATTTTCAGTGTACTGTCTATTATTGTGTTGTAGTCAGTAAGACACTACGTTTATAAAGTACAGTGATTACTAGTTTGGTTTTAAAATGGGAAATATTCTGACTATTTACTCTTAGTACATCCCTGCTTAAGACAGATGGAATTGTTTTGTGTGTTTCTTGGGAGCAGACCTTAATTCTTACATGATAGCGCACACAGCATCTTGTGTGGAGAAGCCATTCACCTTCTCTGTTTACATAGAAATGCTACATTTTAATAATGTGGGTATTCCGCTGAAGGAGCCTGCAGAGGGGTTGCATGAAATACATATTTTTTTTACCTCAGATACAGGAGCATTAATGAAAATTTAATTCCTTTTTGTAAAATTTGTGCTTATTCTGCTCCTCACTTATACACTGAATTAGCATAGGAAAAGCCTTGATATTTAATTCTATGTGACAATCAGTGTAGACTTATTTGCATAACTTTACATGAATACATTTTCAGTGCCTTTTTTCAGAGGCTGATTTAGCTATATTAATCCAAACTGGTTGGGAAATGAGGTATATAGAATATGTTTTGCCCTAAAATAGATTTTTGCCTATTATACTAAAGTCAAATTTCTGGATTTTACATGCACTAGCAGTGTTTACAGACCCTATCTCCCAGCCATGTGTATATCATGTTGCCATCTGTGATAAGCACGGAGGCTAGCTCTTCTAGATTCATTTAGCTGTTTGTTTTCCAGCGGGGTGCTGTTGGGATCAACCCTGCTGGTGGTTGCACCTTTTTGTTCCCATGGTGTTTGGTAGCTATTAAAACTCTTTCAGGATCTCATTTAGTAATGGTTTCTAGTGACTGATCCAAGTAGTGTTTTAGTATCTTGGCTGGTGGGCAGGGTCTCCTGAGGTGGTGTTCAGGAAGAAGGGGAAGGATGCTTTGTTCTCTGCAACCATCCTAAGGACTGTGTTGTAATGACATTGTAATTTGCTCCTGTGCCTTGAGATGACAGAATTGCGTAACAGAAGTCTGTTTGCATTGTTAGGTAATAGAAAGTTATAGGCTGATCAAATAACTAATGCTCTTGGATAATGCTTACTCCTTGAGAATGCCCATGTAACCTGAATAGAATTCTTGTGGGTGTGCACAATACAGGTTTTAATTGCACAATCACAATGACCTTTTTGTTCCTTTTGTCAAAGAACTCTTGTTCAGTGCATAATATGAGTGTGCAAAGGCAAAAATTATGGTTGCCCATTTAAATCTACAAATTTTGGCTGATTGACTATACGGTCGAGCTGTGTAATTGGTATTACTGAGCTCAATAGCTGTAATGTCTTTTTTTTTAACACCTGTATATAGTTTAGCTCAATAATATGAGTGATTTATACTGAAATCAGTAGAAATATTCATGCAATTAAAATTACACGGTAGCGTACATTTTTGAATGGCTTAGGCCTAACATAACAAATCTAAAAGAGGTTGAATTTGATTTACTTCATAAAGTGACATCACGGAACTGATACACTATCGCCATTAATCAGTATTGGCCATTTCAAATGTAGTAAAAACCATTTGAGTGAGATGATTAAATTAGAGATGAACAGTTAGTGATGCAAGAGTTCTCAGAAAATGGAAACTTCGGGTTGATAGGTTTGTGTCAATTCCATTGGGAAATTAATAGCTTATCAGGGGTGTTTGATTTCAGTGTTGACCCTGAAAGAGTAGAATGAAATTTAATTTCATGTAGCACCTTTAGTTGCAAAATGCATTGCACTAATAAGTTAAAAGCTGAAAGCAGAATAGCCTCTGAAAGGAAGTATGGCAGTGATTAAATTATCTGGATATCTCAAATTAGAATTTCTTTTATATGGAAATCTGTCAGATGAAAACATGGCAGAGCTTTTTAACTTTAACCTTGGTGGTCCCCCAAAGCAAGAAAAGTCAATCTTTAAAAATTCTCTCTGACAGCTGAAGATCAGGAGAAGTTCATTCTCCACATAAACATTTTGATGGTGAATCTGAAGCTGTATGTTTCTGTGGAAGAAGAGAAGGGGAGCTTGCTTCTTTTGAGTGAAAATAACTTAATTGAAAATAGTTTAGTATATACAGTACTCTCTTAGTAGGGCATAATTTCTTTGAATGCTTTGGTAACTCTTACATCAGCTATGATTACTGTTGGTCATTCAAGTGTACTGAAAAGGGAGCTGAGAACTCAGTTTTACCACTGGATGACTGAGGGCCATTGCTTGTTACCCGAGGAGTTTTGAGGATGAGCTGCTTGGAATCACCTCTACAAAACTTGAAGAGCTGATAGCCTTTCATATACAAATGGTAGAGAAAAAGGTTTCCATATAGTTAACTGGGATGTGCTAAACAAGACCTGAAAACAAAATGTGAAATTCTGACACATTTTGCATATGGTATCTGCGACTGCAATGATTTCCAAAGGAAAAATGTCAGTTCAGCTTTACAGTTCAATAGAGGAGTACAACTGTTCACATAAGTCTTGTTCTCCTCCTTTCCAGTCTATGTTCAGGTGTTAGTTTGTGTGACCTTGTGGGTATGCCAGCTGTAGTGCAAGTGTCACTGATATACCTGACTTTGCCCAAGGCAGTGATGAATTTTACAGGTGAGATCTCAGACACATTGAGAGATGTTTGAAGATGGGTTCACATCTGTTTGTTCTAAAATGATCATTAGCTGTTACCATTTATTTCTTCAGTTGTTTATTTGAAAGGAGGATGACTGTATTCAGAAACACTTAATTGCTGAAAGGCAATCCTAACCAATACATGTTGCTACAGGCTTGGTAGAATGGTAATGAGGTTTTTAGTATTATGCATAATTATGTAAGTATATTATTATCAATAAATGAACCAGCAACTTGTCCTATTCCTAGCATATAAAAGTGAGCTTGTATGGTAATACGCTTTCAATATTTATGAACTAGATTTGAAACAAGAACAGATACATTTATAATTGGAAGTATGAATAATGAGTAATATTATTTCTGCCTCAACAGTGAAAAAGCTACAGACTAATCTAATAGTGTAATTTAAAACCAAGCATTTTAAATTACCTTGCTTATTTTAATCTTTGTGTATATATTTCCTTTTTAAAAATTATTTTCCATTAAAGAATAAAGTTTAATTGACATTGCTTCATTACAGTAGCTAAAATAGTTTGTTATATAATGAGTGCGCTTAATGAAGTTCATCAGTTACATTTTCCTCCCATTTCCTGTTAGAAAAAGGTAGGTGTGAGTTTCTAATTTTAATGCTGATTGGAAATTCAGATATATACTGTTTATTGGAATTAAGAGTTACAGAAGTTTCAAAATCTGAGATTTTGAGTTTGTTGTGGAACATGTTAGAAAAGTATTATGCAAGGAAATGGTCAACACTTATTACCTAAAAGGATCAAAAATCTTTACATTGAAAATTTTGAATTTTTAATAATTTTTAATAATTTGGATTGAACACTATTATTGATTTTCTGGTTTTATTTATTTTAATAGGGAACATGTGTTGAAGCTAAAGGTGGGATGGCATTGCTTGTTTGTGAAAAAAAACCAAAAAACCCCACATTATTTTAGTGGATGGGAAAGCATGGAAAATCAGTAGAGTCACAGCTGCTTTTGAGCTCTGATCATTAGGATCGTTCAGTGGTGCTTAATACGTAGTGGAAATTAGGGAAACTGGGCACAAGAAGGAAGAAGAGGTCTTCTAATCCTTGACTGAGGGTGAAACTTGTGTAGAGGCTGCATTACCTTATTTTGACGTGAAACGATGGACAGGTTTTTTTCCTGAGGTCAAGGTGCTTGTCCAGGTAATCAAGGACACTGAAAGCTAGTGAAGCTCTGCAACAAGCCAGATGCCTCCTGCCGCACTCTTTGCAGACACCCCTGCTTGCCATGAACATGCTTTGTCCACCCTGGGAAGGAGCCAGAGCCATTGAGGGTTCCCAGCATGGGAACAGTTCAGTTTAGCAGCTGAGTTTAGCTCCTGGAGAAGGAGCTGTTCCCCTGTTGACTTAACCCCTGCCTCATGTCCTAGGCTTTCCCCAAGTTGCTCTACTTTAATTGCAGTCGAAAAGACAATAGAACAAGGCTGAGAGGAAGCCAAGAGAAAGGAAATCCCCTGCTATTGAGAAGAGGCAGTAAGGGAATACTGGTCTTGGGAAAGCCTTGTTTTTCAAGTTTTAATGAGCAGATCAGAGACAGGAGCTGGCAATGTCCAAGTATAGCTTGGAAATACAAACACAGTCAGCTTTGGGACATAGGGATTCAGAAGGGATTTCAGAAGGAAATTGCTTGGTGCTTTGCTGAGAGGTAAAGACTGTGCCAGATATGGAAATCAAAAAAGAATAATTGTATTTAAACTTAAATAAAAATACTCCTGCTAGTCTAAGAAGCTTACACAGGTCTAGCAGCAGGAGGAAGGATGTTATTCAGTTTGCCTGATTATCCTGACTTTGCAAGATCTCAGAAAAGTTGTGTAGACTTCATACAGAGGGTGCATGCTGATTAATAGATGCGTTAATAAGGTTAATCAAGATTTGCAATCCAACAGATTGGGTGGCTGTGTGTATCTGAATGTCTGTTCTTTGGACAATTTACTAATGTTTTTTATAACCTTACCAAATATTTGTTAGATCTGCAGTGTGCTTTGCACCTTTTAAAAATTAGCATCTATTGTTTATTTTCTTTTTATTAAGTATTAGTAAGTGTATTCAGTGTGAATATTCAAAAAAGCTCACAACAAAATCAAAGCATAAAAAACATCCAGAGTTGAGCTGACAGATGGAACAGTGGAAATAACATATATTCTATCTACTGGCAAATCTCAAATTAGTTTTTTCCTAAATTACAGATAAAAATTTCAAATGCCATTGTAGTCCATCAAAAACGTATACATGTAGTAAGATGCATATGCCAGTGATAACACTCTGCTCAGTACAGGTGAGGCCACCAGCCAAAATGGTAAATTTGTACACACAAGGAAAACATTAATCTACTGGACCTCTGAAAGGGAAAAAAACCAAGAATAAGCAAGCATCTAGAATAAAGGCTTCTGAGGAAAAGTCAAAGTAGGGCTATTTAGAATTGAGGAAACAAAGGATGAGATGGTTACAGACCGTTAAATATCTCATAAAGACAGTAACCTATTTCTGTGTCAATGGTAAACAGGATAAAAAAGAAAATCTGAAATTGCAGTAGGGAAGAGAAAGGTTAAACTATAGGAATGCCTCTTTAATGGTAAGGATAGTAAAGAGCTGAATAAGCTACTATGGGGTGGTGGTTTCTCTAGTACTGGCAGTCTTTAAGAACAGTTCAGACAATCAGCAGAATGACATGTCATTAATAGTAGATGTAGGCAAGTTGATTATTTTTGCTTGTTGAGATCTTTTCTATGTATATCTTTCTGCATCTTAATTTTTACCAGTTAAATATGAATACGTGTAGTCTTTCAGTTCAGTTAATACACTCTCACTTTCCTGTATCAGGAACTGGGAAAAAAGAATCATAGAATCATTAAGGTTGGAAAAGACCTCAAGGATCATCAAGTCCAACCCAACACCACCTAACTCACTAAACCATGTCCCTAAGCACCACATCTACACATTTCTTGAACACCTCCAGGGATGGTGACTCCACCACTTCCCTGGGCAGCCCTGTTCCAATGTCTGATCACTCTTTCAGTGAAGAAATTTTTCCTAATATCCAGCCTAAACCTTCCCTGGTGTAACTTGCTGCCATTTCCTCTTGTCCTATCACTTGTTACTTTAGAGAAGAGGCCAGCACCCACCTCACTACAGCCTCCTTTCAGGTAGTTGTAGAGAGTGATAAGGTCTCCTCTCAGCCTCCTCTTCTCCAGACTAAACAACCCCAGTTCCCTCAGCTGCTCCTCATAAGACCTGTGCTCCATACCCTTCACCAGCTTCGTTGCCCTTCTCTGGACCTGCTCCAGCACCTCAATGTCCTTCTTGTGGTGAGGGGCCCAAAACTGAACACAGGATTCAAGGTGCTGCCTCACAGTGCCAAGTACAGGGGCACAATCACATCCCTAGTCCTGCTGGCCACACTATTGCTGATACAGGCCAGGATGCCGTTGGCCTTCTTGGCCACCTGGGCACACTGCTGGCTCAGTCACGTCAGTTTATTTTACTACTTCAAACAATTTAAAAAAATTATTCTAGTTTTAGTATTTTATTTTTATTAGTAATAATTTATTTCTGTGTTACAGCTTTCTGGACTGCTCTACCATGAGTGATATTCAGGTGGCATCCCACACATTCCTTATCTTTTAATTTCAGTAATAAACTGGCATTGTCCAAGTCCCTCTGAGGTGAAATCTGACAGTATCTCAACTTCCACTAGAGACTGTCCAATCTAATTAAACTTTTTTCTCAGGATCTTTAATAATGTGGGTTGTAACTGCTATATAATTCCTCTTAAAATGAGAAGCTCTTATTTATTCAATGCAGTTGGAAGAAACAAACAAGCAAATGAACAACCCAAAAACTGGCTGTTTGGAGAGTGATGATTGCCTTAGTTCTAAATCTTAAAAATAGATTTTTCTTTCCTGAACTAGCAGTGTGCAGCCTCCTACTAATTTAATCATATTGATAAAAAATGCATCTATGAAGTCTTTAAAAACAGAAACTTGGGGTGAGCAATTCTGGAAAAATAATAAAACTCCTGGAGTCAGAATGAAGATATCAGTAATTGCAGGTATCTTTATAATATGTTTGTAGTTTTATGATAAAAAAAATTATTAAGGAATGGTAAGTAAGAGGAATCAAGCTTGAGTAATAAACAGAGCCAACCCTTGAAAGTTAAAAAGGCCTATTCTTTTTTTTTATTGTTTTACTACTTTGAGTAAAGAGTATATAATCCATGAAAGCATCTTTTTGCTTTTGTGTACCTTGCAATCTGAACTGCAGTTTTCTCTATAAAATTTTTATTAATCTTACAGTCATGCATGGGCCATTGGGATTAGGAGGAATGGCAGAAAACAGCCACTCAGCCATCATGAAGAGAGGTCTACCATAGAATGCCGAAGCTTTTAAAGTCTTATGTGCTGCTTTTTTCCTGCCCTGAAGATGGCATTTGTTTTTGGTAGCCCGGCACATCACCATCGCAAAGGCTCTTGTGCCAGCTCAGCTTGTGTAGCTGTGTCTATACCATCCATGGCCAGTACTGTGCTATTATTAGTGTGGATACTCAATGTACTGTGGCTGTATGTGGGTTGTCAGCCTCCCTGCCATGTATATGTTCTGTTTACATGGTCCTGGAGTGAGTACTCTAACCATAAGCTTAGGGATATCTGCCATGCTCTAATGAGAAACTTTTTGTATTTTCAAATTTATTTTTCTTGTTGTGCATGTGGATATAGTGGATATAGTGATGAGTGCTGTGGAAACCTAATGACTTAGCAAATTAAAGAAAAAGTGCACACACTCATCTGTGTGCGCACATGTATTGTAACTTTCTCAGCTTGTAAAAATTGTCCCAACCCTGTTGGCTTTTGGGCCCATAAGTCCATCACAATTTACACAAACGATGATCTGCTGCTAGATTTTGAGCATACTAAACAGAAATTCCTTCTGATTTTTGAGATGTTATTATTTTGTTAAAATAACCTCACTAAATTAAGTATTTACTGTCTCATTAACCTGATTTACTAGGAAAACAAGGCTGATAGAATTATTAGGGTGGCCAGAGAATAAGGAAGAGGATAAACTGGCATCTTTAGAAGAGCTGGATTTTGTTGAAGATCTTTTGGTTCATTCAGCAATTCTTTCTGCACCAGTGTGTGTCTCACCGGTCAAAGACACAGGCCAGATTGTTCTCTGCACAATGAAGAGAGGCTTTGTATCAATAAATAAACATACTTTTTCTAATAGTAACCACAAATCAGACAACTGTGCATTCCCTTTTCTGTCTGGGATTTTCCGGTAGGTTTGTATATGTGTTATGTACTCCCCCACCTCACAAACTCCTTTTCCGTATAGTATTGTTCATGTGTTTTGAAGTATATTTATCTTTGTTGACAGCATGCAAGAAATCCAAGGCACTAGAAACATCTGTTAGCAAAATTGTTTTCATTAAAGGTGTCTTGTGGGGTGTTTTTTTTTTTTTTTCTTGAATCCCTGATATATGTCTTTCCCCTGCTGATCAGCCCAGCTGCTGCTGTTGCCTTCTGCTGTTTTTCTGGAAGTTGCTTAGGTATCACCCAGAGATAGCTCGTAGGGTATTTTTTGTTAGCATGGCTAACACTGTGTTGTCTCATAGGGAGAAAAGATTGAATCATAGAAAGCCATAGAAATACTTGAAAATGAGGGTCTATGACACTTTTGAAAATACCAGCAACATGAAATTAGTTTAAACCGTGGCACAGTAATCTGCAGAGTGCTTAGGCTGGAGGATACATGCCATTTAAATAGAATCAACTTTTCTTTCTTCTCCTGTCACTTCAAATATTCCTGC
>NW_010144672.1:48325-59101 GCF_000699245.1 Pterocles gutturalis
GCTTTTATTGGTAAATTATATTATCAGTTCAAGAATTTGTTGGTGACAAAAGGGAAGGTATTTTAGTCAGTAAAACTGCTAGGGCATAAATAATGTGTGCTCTCCTTTGAACAGAGAAGAATGGCTCACAACAGCCTCGCTGCCTCAGTGGAGCAGCACAATCTGTCTGCTGCGTGATGGCATCGCCGGCAGCCAAATACTCCCGTTTTTGTTTTAATGGAAGGGTTCTTTCACATTGCTAGTTTTACATGATGGGAATGCGGTTGGAAATGCTTCCTGTTCCATTCACAAGCCCCAGGCTCTCCATGCATTTCAGCCTCAAAAATGACAGCTGAAACCAATTAGGCAGAATTATGGGACGGCTAAGTCACATGGAGATTTATCATGACCGAGGAGGAGGAGGTAAAAAGAATGTATTGCATGGGAAGTAGAAATTACTAATTTAATTAGAAGAGAATGACAGTCATGTTACTACTATGGAAAAGGGCTGGCAAAGTAGAACTCATTTCATGTCATCAGCCGTGCCTTTGACAGGAGATATCCTGCCCTTTGTCTGAACACGTTTGGTAGCAGAGTCTCTGATTTCTACGCAAGATAGTTGAGCAAAATGGTTGACGTTAAAATGAAGCGTGGAGTGTATCTGAGGACATTCGTAGCTTGTGGTTTACTCATCTATTCATAATTAGAATTCCTTCTTGAAGGGGAGAAGGGAGGAGTCTGAACCGTCAACATTTGTGTAATTTTCTTTCTGTTTGCCTACTCAGTCTCTTCAAGAAGTAGGATGCAATGTATATAAACCTTGCTTCAGCTGCATAAATATCGCTGCATAAATATCAGCCTGGTTTCTTTTCCCTTCAGCAGATGCTTATACACAGTATACTCACAAACATAAACATGCATGTGTCTACTAACATAAACCAGAGTCTTGCTTAATAGAAGTGACCTTCATACACTTGTACATTGCCACAAGTTTAAAGCAAAACCCCAATTCATTTCTTCATGTGAGCCTAGAGACAGTATTTCATAAGGTAGTTGATGGTGTAGGGGAGAAGTGAGTGAAAACCATTACAGAGACAGTCTGAGCAAGTGTGCATTTTTCTTTTTTTTTCTTTTTTCTTTTTTTTCTTTTTCCCCCCTTTTCCCCCTTTTCCCCTCTTTCCCCTGTTTCCCCTCTTTTCCTCTTTTCCTATTTTTTTTTTTCCTTTTTTCCTTTTTTCCTTTTTTCTTTTTTCCTTTTTTCCCCTTTTCTTCCTTTTTTTCCCCCATCAGTTTTTTTTTCTTGTTCCTTGATGAAAGCTTAATTTTGCTTAAACCTCAAACAACTTTGTTGATTTTTATTTAAACTCTGAGCAGTTATATTGGCTAAGTAACTTAATCTCTCCCTCATTTTCATGTACCTGTAGGAGTTGTGATACTTGTCACCATCATAGGTAGGAAAATATTTGAAATTTCTTGAAGTTTGGGTGAAACCTGGCATTCTCTGATGTGCTTCTACATACAGTTTGGAAACAGATTGATGGAACTAGCACAGCTGACCATAAATTTTCTCTCCATTGTGCAGTCTCTGCTCTAACCAGAACTTGTGCCATTCACCCCAGGAAGGGTCAGGGGTTTCCTAGTGGAGGTCTAGTTACTTGAATTTGCACTGAGTAAAGGGTTTGTGTTTTAACTTGCTGAGAGAAGGTAGCACAAAGGCCTGACAGAGCTTTCTCAAGATTGTGGAGCTGTGTGTGTCAGAACCCTGAAGCAAAGTCACAGCCCTGGAACAATTATGTTCTGGCACAATTTAGTAAACTACAAGTATTTGAAGAAATAAGATACCAAAGTCTGCCTCAGGTTTGCCTATAATTATTTTTAAATTCAGCCAAAATGGCCAAGATATCTTAAACCTCTAGCAGGAGGACCCTTATTGTAAATATTCAAGCCTTATAGCATGGGCTTGCAATTTGGAGAATGTGTAGCCTTTTTGGTGTGGGTGGCATTGAGCTATCATTTTTCAAATTGCCCCAATTGTGTCAAATTATAAACTTCAGAAACATTGTCATTTGTAATTAAGAACTATGCCTTTGAAGATTCCCCCTCTGCTCTCAAAGACTTGGCTTTGGTCTTTCACAACTTCAAATACTGTAGATTGTATCCCTGGAGCAAGTCAGAGCAGCAGTGGTGGGAGGAAAGATCAAATCGTTCACTTAAAGCAGAGATTTTTGCACAAAACATTGTTGTGTTAGTGAGATGGCAAAATCAAGTTCTTAAAATTGGAGGATGCCAAGATAAAGACAGCCTATACAATCTCCTTTCACCATCCTTGTGGAAGAGCCTGCTGTGCAGCTCTGTGGAGGATTGTGTCGTGAAGGTACATGGTGATTGTTGAGCTTTTCTAATTTTTTGTGGATATTGGAACTAGGATGTCTTCTGGAGTTCCTGCCTCATTCAAAGTATTGTTTCAAGGTAAGGCAGGTAATCCTGCTGTAGAGAACTGGGTTTCATCCCTTCTACATTGGGAATCATCATCATCACCACAAGTTCATGATGTCATCACAAATTGCTGTTATCGCAGTTTGGATATGGCTGACTTCTGCTATTCAGCATGAGATTCTCAGCCTCATTGCAAAAGTGTTATACACTGGCAGCTGTAACTGAAGTCAGTGAAAACACAGAAGGCGAGATAGTGCCAAATATTCTGCAAAGTCAAAACCAAAGTGCTTTAAACCGAGTTCCTCAAATCGATGATACTTAAGATTTTTTTTCTCTTTACTTCAGTTCCCTACCTGGTAAAAGGGAATAATGCCACATCTCCCCTGGATTGCTATGAAATTATTTTATGTTTGTGAAGCATGTGAATAGCATAGCCATAAGCAGGGCAGGAAACCCTGTGAGGTTAATATTTCTGCCTTCAAAGTAGTAAATAAGCCAGAGACTGCAAGCTGCATGAGAATGGAAAAAAACCCAACAAAACCAGCACAGCTGTTCTGTAATCAAGTCCCTCCTATTCTGCTCAGTGAGTATGTCTAATTCTGTGAGGGGGAAAAAAGTATGTGATCGCATTACGCATATGAAAAGTTATGATAGTGTACATTTATTGGCCAAACAAATAAAAGGTTGGATGGCTTTCGAGTTCTTCACTATGGAAACATGATTTATCTCTATTTAATGTTTTTGTTGTAGCCATTATGAACAGATGAGTGCTAACAGATTTTTTGTACATATACGTGTAGGTGAACTGGTTGAGTGTTAAAAGCAAGAATGAACGGCATTTTGAATTTAAGCTAAAATCTGTGCTCTGTCAGCATGGGATTACTTGTGGTGATTTGTGTATTGTGGGTTAACAGCATGGCTGATAGAGTTGTTAAAAGCTAGCTCGAAGCAGACTTGCTCTAGCCAGGTCCACCTTGGATCAGGATGTGCCTAACGGATATTTGCAATTAACTTGGAAGTCTCTGCACTGCATCCCCAATATACCCTGCTTCCCTGTGATGTGTCTTCACCCTCTGAGAAAGGAGAGAAAGGACTGTAAGAGGTGTGTTGGTCGGTTTGTTTCTTGTCTTCCTACCTTGTTTCAGAATAGTTTTGTGTTATTGCCAATATATAATTGTGTCTTGAATTTTCCTTTGGGTTGTATATTTTATTTCATCAAGGTGGTAACCACAGCAAAGACCCTAGTGTCCAAGTGTGGCATGCTGTATTTACAGCCACGGCATGTTGCCTTCTACCTCAAAATATAGCGTGAAGAAAAAGACTCCAATTTCATGGAATACCATTAGAAAACTGCTTTCATCCAGTTCGTTTTCTGTTTCCTTTTTTATTGCTTTCCTGAAACTTATATTCATGTTGCCTTCTTCAGTGTCAGCTGAGCACAGAAGCATTGAAGCAGACACTTGCCCGCCAAAAGGGAAAACAGGTTTAGAAATAGCTGTCCCTGCAGCGCTGTCAGCTTTCTTGGCTATACTAATATTTAATTCAATGTGCATTGAGTCCCTACCTTGGGAAAAGAAGAGCAGCTGATGCTGCCTTTCCTTTATGTCTACCTTTTTTGTTTTTTAAGTGAAGAACAGTGTACTGTAACTTTATAAATTCCTTTCCCAGTTGGTACCATAGTGTTTAGTTGCTTTTATGAGAAGGACTCTAACTTAGTTTTGTGAGGGCAAGTTCTTGAAAGATTTGAAGAGAAAAAGACTTTGCATTTCTTTTTACTCTCTGAATGAAAAAACAGTAGAAGTTTCTCTGTAACGTGTACAGAAAAAAATAGATGGCAAAATACTGCTGTGCATTTGACTCTGCTAGGTTTCCAGGATTCTGTAGAAATTGCTGCTTACACTGAATTTTAGGTAGATGCTAGCAATCAGTTTTTGAAGGAGAGAACTGCTGATGCAGAAGATTATACCAGGCTGCCAATTGTCCTGGTCCTTGGGTAAGGAAGAGGAGGTGAATGATGCATAACACAAACATGTTCATAGGTAGTGTGTGGAGGAAATGCATCCAAATAATAACTGAAATAGAAATGGAACAAAATTGGGTTATCCTCACAATTCCTTACAAGTATATTGGAAATAAAAAGACAGCTTACTGCTGTTACTAGGGATGTGACTCTGAAGAGGATGTTCTGAGAAAACTTTTGGTGAACAGAAAAGTGCAGCTAGTGGGCAGCTGGGGTGCCAGGGCTTCAGGGACGGGACCTTCAGAAGTATCATTTGGTTTGTTGTCCTCTGGTCTGGTTTCTGTTGGCTGACTAGTTGCAAATCATAGAAATCAGCAGAAGGTGGAGGAGGCAGTACGTTTCCCACCTACCGGGTTTTGCCCAGGTGTCACCCACAAAGGCTGGAAAACTGAACTGCGGGGAAATGATAATTCTTCTCCTTCAGCCAGCCCACACAAGGGAACATGCCATGCTTGGGGGGCTGTGACAGATGCATCTGAGGATGGGACAGCACAGCCCTGTTCATTCTGCCAGGCTTTCTAAAGTGAAATTTCAGGCTTTTCTTTAAACTTCTCCTAAGCACTGCAGATGCTATCACTATTCAAAGATTTGTATTTAAGTTAAAGAAGAGATCGTGTTATTCCACCAGGCTGGCGCTTCTCTTCAATAACAGATAACCTGTAAAAAATGGGGGGAATCCACCAAACTTCTTATTTGACACCGTCTATCACCTGTAGTAATGGTATTTCAGCTGATATTTTGCTGGAGGCAGGCTCTTGTGCTGGGGTTACTACTCAGAACCTGTTAGTTTTTCCGAACAATATGACAAGGTTAGCAGACTTTGTTCAAGTATGTCTCCATGGTGTTGATACAGTAAAACAAGACAAAACTGGGTAATGCGGTGATGGTGATGAAGGGTGACTGGTCCATTTTTGGCATGGTTTATTGTTACAGTCCCCGAAAATGAACTGGGAGAATAGAAGAGGAATACGTACCTGAAGTAGATAAAGATTTTACAGAAGCTAGGAAAAAGTCTTCGAGCTAAACATAGACGTTATGCAAAATGCACTTCACTGACAGTAACTCTTGAGTGGTAAGGTGTATGTTCACATTTTCTTTCTAAATGCATACACTAATGCGTTAACTATGGAGTTGTTTGGAAGAAGCTCTGTTGTGTTGTATTTAGTGTGGTTTGCCTGTTTGAGGGGGCTCTCTGCCCTTGTGCTACTCGCACTGTTCATTTGGGAACTCAAGCGATTTCCTGCAGTCAGGGCACTTGCTTGCTTGAACCCATGTAAGAATTTGTTTAAGAAGTTGTGCTAGCACACAACCTAATCAGCCAGTGCATGTTATGTCATTGCAATGTTAATTCTACATGCACAGTGTGTTTTCTTAGTTTTATGACTTGAGAAGAAAAGGTTATCCAGAACAGTTGTGGCTAGCACAAATTTTGTGTCTTAGATGTGAGCTTTCCTATGTATGCATATAACTCTGTGAAAGAGCACTAATGAATGGCTCCTGGACTGGCAAATGCTGCACAGAGAAACCATTCTGCTATATTGAAGGCAGCTTTTGTCCAGAACTCTTACCTTGAAAATTGACGATATTTAGTTGGGCTGTTCTGTATGTGAGGCAGGTATTGCCAAATGGCTTTTCAAGGAATGCTGGATGATTTTTACCAGATGTGTTCAGAAACCAGATGTGGTGGCAGAGTCAGTCTCTGAGTTTTCGGTGGTTAATCTAGTGCATATTTTTGCTTTGTTTATTCTGAACATAATTCTAGAAGCTGAGTTGTGGAAGCAAATCAGAGAAACAACATGTCACTTCACTGAAAATGTTCTGCTGACTGGTAGGAAAGTGAAGAAATGCAAGAGAAAAATTCAGGGGAAAATGGTGTTTCCATAGTAAAAGCTATAAATATTAATTAAAAATAACATTAATGTAAATTTTGCAAGCCTGCTTATTTTCTGAAGAGATTTTATGGTATATTTGCAGGGAATATAGGCAACTGTGAAGTGAAAACTTAGAAGTTTAGCATCTTCAGTGAGGCTCTGTTCTAAAGTATCTGTAATTAATAGCTCTACATTTGCATAATATGTGCTTCTTTTTGAGCTGGAAAGTATAATTCAGTATTCTGATATACAGTGGCTTTCAGATTTATTTTCTAAACCATTAAGCCATCTTAATCTAGAATCATCATGAAATTATATTTAAAAGGTATGTTTTAATGTGAATAATAAGTAGCATTGGAGGTTCTCCCTTTAGGTTTTTCTTCTTCTTTCCAGATATTAGCTTTATGGTGTTGATGGTGATATTGTCCTTACAAGGTATAAAATTATACTAAAATTCAAGTAATTAATTTACCATATGCAGGTTGTTAGGGAAAAAAAATAATTTGTATTTGGTGAATACTCATATCGGTCAAGTTACCAAGGCTGTTAAATAAAATGGAATGTAAAAGTACAGGTGTGTGTGTGCGTATGTGGCTGAAAAGTCTTCTTATTTTCCATTTGTTCTGTCCACTCCTAGGTAGAAGGATATTTATTGCTGCAGTCGTACAGATATTAATACACTGTTTTCCATCTGACTTTCTTTTAGCACACTGATTTATGTCAGTACATGGACAAACACCCTGGAGGGCTTCATCCAGAAAATGTGAAGGTAAGAGGCAAAAAGAGCACACATTCAAGGCAAATACAGTAACAGTAACTTTGTGTAAAATGCCATGTCAGTTCTTTCATAGAAACTGAATATTAGCTAAAGGGAAAATGATTGGCATATGAACTATATTTTAAAATATTTTTTATTTAAAAATAAGTAAAAATGCAAGTATTTGAACATTCCCATAAAAGAACTTGTGAAGTCTGTAAAATTGATTCAGAGCCAGAATATGTGAGTAAATACTGTTACAGTGTTAGTAACCTGTCCCCTCCATTCAAACCTTTCCTCTTAAGACAATACTGCCCTAAGACCCTTGAGTAAACATGCTTGAGGCTGTCAGTACTACATCTTCAGGGAGGAAAGTCACTGTAGGTTCACCAAGTTTGAGGGAAGTGCAATGAAGTATATTAGCTGAATGTACTGCTTTTTAGATAAGCATATGAAATCTTCCCTAATCATTTTGCTCATGTATTTAGAGAAAGCATTTTCATAGCTGATCTCACTTTTAAAAATTTTTTTCCTTCTAAGGTAGATACTGAGAATCATCACACAGGAAGGAGGGAGTTTATTAGCAGAATTTAATTGAAAGATAGATGGGTAGAGACTTGATGAAGTTACTTTCTGGGAAGTCAGCCAAATGATTTTAGCATCAAATGGAAGCCAATCAGACATGCAGAATGTGTTGTGTGTGTATAAATCACCGAGATGATATTTGTTACACTTCTCTTGACTTTGACATCAGTCCCATTGTTGTTCTCCTTTGTAAGGGTCTAAATCTTTGCTTGTCATACTGAGAGCTTTATTCCATTATTTAGTTTCTTGAAATTTAGAAGTTCATGGTAAAAAAAAAAAATTCTCTCTCTTTTCTGGAAAACTCAGAAGGCCTGTTTGGTTTAAGAAAATAAAATTTATTTTGAAAAAAGGAAAGATTTTTTTTTTTTTGTAATAGCTGATCATCGTTATACATCAACTAGTCTTATAATGTAGATTGATTAATCTTCCGTGTTCTTTCACTGAAAACTGGCATTTACAGCATATGAAATTAGATGAGAATGGCTACCATCCAAAAAAGAAAATCAGAAAAATTCTTCCTTATTGCATGTATTTGGCCAAACTAAAAAAACCTCAACTTTTAAAAATATGTGATGTATATGATGTAAGGTAGCATCCTTGTAATGTACAACTGTCACTCAGACGCTTTGCTACCATGGACAGGGAAAGTCCATGGGTCTCTTTCCAGTGCCAGCTTCACAGTGCCTCTGTGAGTGCAGCACTTTGAAACGGCTGAAGGTGGGTGAGGTGGGGCCTGCTTTTCGGCCACTAAAACTTCTGAGCTTTCTTCACTGCTCTGTTTCCTAAGCAGAATTTCATGTGCTGAATGTGCTTCTTAAGGCAATGGTTTTGTGTTTGATATCCCTGTGTGGATACTTGTACATTTGGTGATCTGAGGTTTGGGATAAGCTAAGATTGGCTTTGAAAGTTCTTTGTGCTGCTTCAGATTTGTAAGACTACTCAAAGACTGCACTTCTTTATACCTCAAGATCTAATACGCAGTAGTCATTGTAGCTGTAATTGTTCCCCGCTGAGAAGACATCATAATTCACATAACTGTACTTTTTCTGGATCATATCAGGGCCCAGTGAGCTTGTCTTTGAGGAGGACAGGCATACACAGATGATTGTACTTGCTAATGCTTCACTCCTCTAAATCCTGAAATAATACCTGTCTGTTAAAATGGCAGCTGCGGAGGAAACTGCAGCAGCAGCATTTCCCTTTCAAATTTTGCTGCATGTATTCCTGTGGCTATCTTTACCATCTAACAACAGTGTTCAGAAACACTTTGGAAGCTTATGGGCACATAAGAAATATTTCTTTGAGTATCCAAGTACAGAGTCCTGATGTACTGCTAATTGAAGCTTTTTAAAGTCCATATGGTTTTGAAGCTTTTTAAAGTCCATATAGTTTATTAATAAAAAGGAAACTGGAAAAAAAGAGAAAAAACATTGGGAAGTTGGAGCAGATGAAACAACCCTTCCACCATGAGCAGTCCCATTGGACAGTTATTTTTTTTTTCTGTTAAATAATATTAATGAAGATTGTTTATATGTATTTAGTAGACTCTCTTGCCAGCCCAGCAGGAAAGGCTAACCTTAATTCACAGCAGTAATTATTAAAATGTAGCATGATGATTTGAGCTCCTACCGTTTTAAAACTGAATCAGCCTGCCTGGGGTTTTCAGTTAAATATCTGCTCTCAAGCTATGAGTGAAAAATACCTTCTTAGCCCCACAGAGTGATTTCTTCTGCTGGAAGGACAGGAACTACAGAGAGAAGGAAGCTCAGTCATACATTCTAACAAGTCCCAGGCCTTCACCAGCATGCAAAACTAAAAGGTTGTGCTCCTCTCTTCTTACAGGGGACATAAGATGGTTACTACAGGATTTCTGAATGCTTTGTTGCTCTGTACTCAGTTTGTTGACTTATGTAACTGTGGTTATGAGAGTTTGCCACCTATTTTGGTTTTAGCTTCTGGAGAGGCTTGCCTATCTGGAGCTACAGCTGAGTTTTAAGGGTTGAGCTGAGACATGTTAATTAGCCTTCTCTCCCTGCCAGCCCCTTCTTGCTAGAGGTCCTTCAGGAATTTCACTTTTAGTCAGGCTTTTAGACAGTGTTTCTTCAGAATCTCTGGTTATGTGATCTCTAAATCCATTTTAAAAAGCTTCCAGTTGAGCAATTATATTCCAGTAGCAATAAATTAGTCTCAGCTCTCTGGAGCTAACCTGTGGGATTAAGCCATTGATGTTCTCCCTGGATGACAAAAGGCCCCCTGCCTTTTAATTTTGTTCTTGAGGGAAACATTGCCTATTGATGGATATTCCTTTCTGGCTTGTTGCCAGTTAGTATAAATACAAAACCACATAATCACACTTCTTTCTTTTTCCAAAGAATATTGTACAGTAGTTCCTACAAAACAGTACTTTATAGGAATGCAGGAGCAGAGCTATTATTTACTTATGTTTTGATTTCTGTAGGACATCTTCAGCCTAATTATATTTCTGAATTTTCTCTGTGTTTACAAGCTAAAAACAATGCTTGTTCCCTCAGGCTTACTTTTAGATGAAGAATTGTAAATAGAATAAAATCCAAGTTACTTTGATGGACACACATATTGCTGTCCCCTTGGGTGTTGTGTTTGACATTGCTTTTCTTTGTGGTTTCAAAGGGGCTATTTGCTGTCACTTAAACATTTTAAATAAAGGGTAAGAAGAATATTATAAGTATGTGGAAGTATAAAGAACAATGTTTCAATTGGCAGTTGTAGGAGTCCTGGGACAGTGTGTTTAAGCAAAGAAAAAATATTGCTTCCTAAAGAATTAGGTTTAGCGTTTTTCATGGTACATATGTATTTACACATAGTGATTTCAGAATTTTGTAATTCATGTGTGGAGACCCAAGTCTTGCAAATAACGTCAGGTTTTAAACCCTTCTAAGAATTTGTGTGTGAGGCTGAGTTGTTATTATCTAAAGTTGTTTTTAAAATATGTGTCTCTGAGAATGTTAAACCAAGTATCCTGCTAACATAAATGTGGTTAGGTACCTGCAACATCTTTTATCAGCTAGAAGGGAAATTGGCAGAAACCAGTTGTTTCAGTCCATAGATTCTCCAAACTCTGTTAGCTGCAAATCACAGAATCACAGAAT
>NW_010144673.1:0-5314 GCF_000699245.1 Pterocles gutturalis
GCCACCGCGCTAAGCTCCCACATCCGATAGGCCACCTGCGCCGCCTCGGGGAAGAACTCACCTGCGGCACTGCAACGGGAGGGCAAGGACAGGGGACCGTGAGCTGTGGGGACCTCATGCCCTGCCCAGCCCTGCACCCCATCCTGCCCTTCCACAGAGGGCATTTTGGACCTGCTGGGTACAGGGGCGAGTGGGCAGGAGCCAGGTGCTTGCTGAGGGGCTGGGTGGGAACGGGGGGAAGCGGGTGGTTAAGTCCCACCTGCCCCCATCAGAGCATCCTCCCTCCAAGGGTTTGTCCCTGGACCTCTTGTCCAGGACCCCCACACAGCCTCTCCTCAGGGAGCAGTGGAGCAGCCCTGTGCTCCCTGGCTCTCCCTGCCCAAACGCACTGAGGGTCCCATCCAGCTGCTGGTCTGGAGCAAAGCTCCTGGCATGTGCTCTGCTGGGCTGTGAGCCGGGGGTTTGTACCCAGCACTGAGGGGAAGAAGAGGGACAGATGGGGGGATGGGTAGCCTTACTCATCGTCCCCTCCGCACAGCTTCAGCAGGGCCTTCTTGTACTCCCCAGAGGTGTCCTCCTGGAAAAACAGATGGAGAACCATGCGGCAGGGAGGGTCAGGGTAGTGCCGTGGGATGGGCACAGGGAGAGTTGTCTCCCTGAGCGTTGTCCTCAGGGATGGACACCTGGCACAGGGTGGCTGGGGAGGGGGCTCGGTCCTCCCATGGACACGAGCATCGGGAGGGAGGCAGCGTTAGCAGCAGCTCAGAGGGTGACTGGCCACCCCCAGCACTCACCTTTATCATGTTGTAGAGAGATTTCTCATACTTGGTCCTGAACACCTCCCGGATGTCCAGCATGTCAATCTCGCTTCGGGACACCATGATGCGGATCAGCGTGTTGTCCCTTGTGCCCAGCCCCTGCAACAGAGCCCCCACATCAAGCCTGGGAAGGCCAAGCAGCCCTGCTCAGCCCATCGCATTTGGGACCTTCTATCAGGCTTCTACCCAGCCCTAGGTCCGAAGGAATAGCTCCTTTGGAGGGAAGAGCAGAGACCCCAGGTCACATAGGTGTTGTCTTCATGGACCTGCATCACTCTGCCCTCCAGCAACACCCCGTAGCAAGGGGACCCCTCTTCTGGCCAGCTCCCCATGGTGCTGCAGGGGACCTCCTGGAGAAGGGGTGATCCACTCACCTTCATGGCCTTGTAGAGCCTTTCAGCAAAATACTCTGCCGTGCTTCTGATGCACTTCACTGCAGGGAGACAGAGGCACAGTGAGGGATGCTAGCACCCAGCTCCACCGGTGCCCCCAGCCTCTGAGCACCCATGCCCCTCACCATGCCCTTCAGCACCCTCACCCCGCTGAAGGAGCTCCTCAAGCTCCACAAAACAAGGCACAGCCACAACCCTGACCCTGCTGGCTCTTGCGCTGAGCCCTACCACCCCAGCGAGGCCAGCAGCGCGTTTTTGCAGCCCCCCAACGCTGGGGCCAGCTTACCCACAGCCAACATCAGCTTCTCGAAGTCGCCAGAGAGCTCTCCCCGAATGGTCCTCTCAATCGGCTTCCCAGAAATCTTCAGGTACTCGTCAAAGACTGCAGAATGAGAGCCAGATGATACCTGGAGAAGCTGCCAAGATACCTTCAAGCCCAACCCTGATCTCGCAGGAGATGCTCACCCAGGCGCAGGTGCTTCTTGCTTCCCCGGCCAAGGATGTACATGAACTGGGCCTCGTCTGTGCCCCATTTCAGCTCACCAGCTTCCAGCAGGTCCTTGTGGGATGGGGAAGGTGGCAGAGCCCGAGTCAGAGTGCTGCTCATGTGGCGCTCTGCCCTCGGCACCCACCCACCCTTCACAGCCTTAGGTCTGCATGGTCCCAGTGCCACCAGCCCTGTCCCTGTCCAGATGTGACCCATCCCAGCGACACGCCAAGCCTCACCTTGGCATCCTGCTCCACCAGGTCCTCGCTCACCACATCATCCTCCTCCCTACTGCCCTGCGGGACAGAGATGGGTTCAGCCCTGCCAGGCTCAGCTTTGCCAGGCTCAGGCACCAGCTGCCTGCAGACACCAGACGTACCTGCAGCAGAACGACCAGCATCTTCTTGAAGTGGCCAGACGTGTCTCCAACGACATCAGCCTCCAGGTCTCTCTCGTAGGCTGGTGGAAGAGGGAGAAATCAGGGTCTGGAGAGCTGGATTCCCTTAACTCTGTCCCTTGTCCTGGCCCAAGGCGACACAGGGCAGCCCCTCCCCTTCTCCAGCTCTCACCGTCTTTGTAGGCGGCCACCAGGTCGTGGATCTCCTGGTTGGTGCGGGAGGCGAGGATCTCGATGAGGCACTTCTCATCTGTGCCGATGCCCTGCGGGCAGAGACACAGCCCTGTGAGTGGTGGGGACAGCTGGGGCATCCTCGGGGGGACCTCGGGGGGGCTGCCCCCCCCTTACCGCGATGGCCTCTTTGATCTCCTTGGCATCACTGTAAGCTGGGGGCCGCATCAGGCTCACGATCAGCCGCTCAAACTTCCCTGTCAGCTCGTACTTGAGGTCTGCAATGAGGTCCTGGAGGAGGGGGAGAAAGGGGCTGGGGGATCCTTTGCTGAGCAGCATCTCTGACTGGGTCCAGGGAGCAGCGGGTCCCCGTGTGGGCTGGGTGGTGGCAGCCACGGCCACCCACATCTGGGGTGCGGGCACGAAGCGGGGGGCTTTTCTGCTGTTACCTTTCCATACTGGGACTTGTAGGCTTGGCAGATCTCCACGCGCTGCTTATTGCTCCTGGACGTGATGAGGTCGAGGATGGCATCCTTGTCACTGCCTGCGGGGACAGACAGGGGTCATGTTTAGCCCCATGGGTGGGTCTCACTCCCTATGGCTGGGGTCATCATAGCCATCCCATGGTGCCCAAAGCTGCTGCTGACTTGGGGTCCAGAGGAGAAGTGGAGCCAAGGGGCAGAGAGGAAAGAGAGAGAGGGGAGCCAGGAGAGGAGTTGGCACACTGCTAAAGCAGCTGAAAGGAGAGGTGGTGCAGGATGCCAGCCATGCAAGGGTCAGCCAAAGGAACAGGGGACATCAGGGTGGCCTCAGGGTGACAGGCTGGAGGAGCATCCTTACCAAATCCCTTCATGGCATTGTACAAGGCCTCTGCGTCCTGGCTGGCATCAAAGCCTGGGAAATCCTTCACGGACCCTCTGTAGACCTGGGGGAAAGGAGGTGAGAGGGTGAACGGGGGCAGGAGCAGCCCTGGCGGGATGGGGGAAGGAGGGTGAAGCTGAGCAGGGTTGGGGCAAGATCTGCTCCCGCTCGGGGCTGCCCAAAGGCAAAGCTCAGCTCAAACACCAACACTCATTCTTCTCCTGGGTTGTTTCCTTTCCTGTTTGCTCTCCCCACTGGGTAAATTGTTAGCGTGCCAGGTCCCTGGAGTACACAGCTTTTCCTCTCCTCTCTCACCGGCATTGCCCTGTTTGCTGCTGGTGCCCCGTGTTTAAGCTGGGTGCAGCCCTCCCGCCACACCAGCAAGAGCTGGTGGTTTAATGGGAGGTTTCCTGAGCACACTTGGGTTCCCAGCTCCTTCTGGAAAAGGGGGAGACACAGTGGGAGGGCTGGACACCCTGAACGCAGGGGAAGGCATGGAAGGACCAGGGCGATCCCTCTGCAATGCAGCCGGGCCAAAGGGAGTTCTGGGGGTGGACTGGGAGCGATGAAGGAAGTAATTTTCCTCCCGCCTGTTGTGAGCAGGAAAACTCTCCGGATGCTGAGGATGCCCAAGCTCTGCACGGCCTCCAAGCGAGGAGACACATTTACAGGCACAAAATCATTGTGGGCTGCTAAGCAGACAGCACTGAGAAGAGCCAGAGCAGCCAACAGCTTGTCCTGCCCTGGCACACGCTCCCTCAGGGCCCAGGCTGGTCCAAGGGGTTGGAGCAGAGGTCCTGGACACAGGGAAGCACTTCTGTGGGAGCCTGAGAAATCCTATAGGTTGGTGTGATCCACTTCTGCCTGCTCCTCTACACCTCCAGGCTGCACAATGGGGACCCCAGTTGTGACACCCCCAAACAGAGACCTCGGGGAAAAAGCAGGGACCGAGTTTCACCTGCCCAGGTCAGCTCTGCCCGGGGAAGTTCACGCCAGGGCCAGACTCTGAATGAGATCAGCACAAACCCTGGGTGGAAGCAGCTGTGAAACCAGCCTGACCCCACTTAAGGAACTGGGACACATCCCCTCCAGAGGCAGGGAGTGGGAAGAACTCAACATTCGCATTTCCTTAGCAGTCTCACCAGGGAGCGGGAGGGCTGGGAGCCAGGCTGAGCCAGGGCTCTCAGCTGTGTCAGCACCCTGGGAAACTCTGAGCATCCTCCCTTGGATCTGCTTGTACCACGTGCCAACCGGGTGCGTACACCTTGCAGGGCTTGCTTGCTCAGCATCTGCTGTGGGGCTTGTTTAAAATCTCCGAGAACTGTACGAATGCCCAGGGCTGTGGCCAGTGAGGGCATCTAAGGCTGATGTGTCCCCAGAGAAGCTGTTCCCAGGCATCAGGCAGGCAGCACCAGTGCCAGCATCCCTGACCCAGCAAGTGTCCCCAGGAATGACCCCAAAGGGACGGACACCGGGCAGCCCTGTACCCATCACTCCCCTGGGCCCCATCCCAAAGCCATGGCACAACATCTCCTCTGTGCATCTCACACAACTGGCCTCTGCACCCCCATTTTCCAGACACAAACCAGTCCAGGCTGGGCACATCCCACAGACGCTCTCAGGAGGAGCTGCTGGAGCTGGTGTCCCACCTGCTGGGGACCATGTCCAGCAAGAGGAGACACTGCCCTTCGAGTGAGCCGGGCTGGTGCTGGGACAGATCGTATTGCAGGGGATTCATCTGGAGAGCCGGATTTAGCCCCGCTTCCCGGCAGCTCCCAGACCCTCCTGGCTCCATGCAAGCTACACGTGCCTTGCAGAGACATAAATAAGGAGCTGCTGGGCAAAGGAGATGCCTGGAGGCAGGAGGAGGGGATGACGGTGGCTGGAAGGTGCTGGGGTGGCAGGGGTGGTGATGGGGAGACAAGATGTTAGCCCTGGTTAGATGGGGAGAAAGAGCAGGGCTGCATTCCTGTCTGCTGAGCCAGTGAAGCACGAAAAGGCCGCAGCGCTGCCACGGCAGAGCAAAGGGAAACTGAGGCAGGAGCTCATGTTCATCACCCCATGCTCCCTGCACCCTCGTGGCAATGGGCCCTGGGGAGGTGCAGAAACATCACTGGGGAGAGAAATAGCATCCTTCCCACTGCGCTCTCCCCATGCCCCCATCCCCCTTTTCAGCTGCTGGGCCCCC
>NW_010144674.1:0-586 GCF_000699245.1 Pterocles gutturalis
GTTTTATTCTTGTTCATGGGAAGGCTTCTAAAGAGGGATGCAAATTAACATCTTTGGAATTATGAGAAGAGCAGTGACTGAGTTAATTTATGAAACTTTGAAGCATAAATGAAGAACAGGGAAAAACATTTAGGAGGAAAGGGTAGAAAATTCTTCTATGGAAGAGGTTGATGCGAAGGAAGGAGGAGAAGGAAAAAGGAAGAGAATATAAAACTAACCACCCACATCTCATTTCACTTACTTTATATATCAATACATGGTACATGGCAAAATTAGTTTTGTGGAGAGATGATTTAAATTATATTAATGAGAAAAAATATGTTTGTATTATTGTGATTGAGGAAAGTACAGGCTTGTTAGAATACTAATGATGAAATTAATCAGCTAATTAAATGCTAGCACTCCTAAATATTCAGTTATTGATATCCCAGATGTTGACTTTGTCTCTATGAAACGCATTTGCTGTTCCAGGCAGTTTAGTGTTCTTGATAACCAGGGCAGAACAACTGATAAATATGTATCTCTATGGATATTGTTTATTTTGTATGTTATAATGAGAAGGAGCTTTTTTTTTTTTTTTTTTTTT
>NW_010144675.1:0-24246 GCF_000699245.1 Pterocles gutturalis
AAAGTATTTATATATATTATATATTTATATATATATTTAGTGGAGGCTGATATATGACATAAACTAGTTATAATCTCAGCAATAACAACAAAATAACCTTCTTCCTCTGTCTCAAACCTAATCTGAGGTTCATTACAGAAAGCCTCCCCTGAGAAGGGTTTTCCTGAACTGCCATTTCATGAAACTTGTGTAAAGAAAATCTGCTTAGACAAAGTATTATAAGAAGTAGTAGAATAAAGACTTTGATTGAAAAGTAATTTCCTAACAAGGTCTAATGTAAACACCCTGCAAATTACAGGCTAATGTAGATATATTTTTACATCATTGGATTTTAGCTTTTAGTTACTCTAGGTCTAGAGCAACCTTTACACAGTTAAGCAGAAGTTGGTTACATTGTTAAGGGATGGTGCAGGATATCCGTCTCTGAAGATATTAAAAAAAGTGTATCAGTGCACAAGATAGGAGCTGCCTGTCAGAGGCTGGGGTAGGAAACAAAGATCTCTAGCAAGAAAAGGCTCTGCATCTAAGACGATAGAGCTTTACGTGGTTTATGGTGTTGATGTTATAGGTTATTATTAGATGCTGCTGTGTTACAGTTTGCAAATTCTGCCCTGTCTTTGTCATGTTGTTGCATCTAGCCCTTCTCCTCTTGGACCCTGCTTGGCTTGCAGAGGTCTGACAAGTCCTTCACCTCTTTCCAGAGGGTCCCTGAGCCACCTCCTATGGTACTTGCCATTTTCAGGAGTAGGGATCTTGTCCTTATCTAGCACCTATATAGTATTTGGGGAAAAGAGAGGGGAGATATAACTTTCCTCAGTACTACAGAGCTGTAGCCTTCAGATTTTCTTTTTATAAATACAGAGAACTCAAAATCTTTGGCTGATACTCAGTGGGGATCTGTTCAGGGGAAATATAGGAAGTGTGAGCATGTGTGGTATTTTCTTCCGTAAGCCTCAATTGAATAAAGCAGATTTTTCTGTGTTTCTTCATTTCCATTAACTGTAACTACCTAAAATTTGCAGTGTTAGACAACTTGTTTTTCATTATTTTTTTCTAAGATATTTCTGTTGCTCTTTTTGAATAGTAAGCCCCTTTAGCCCTTAGTTGAGACACTTTTTTTGGACAGAGAGAAAGCAAAAATAAGATAAAAACATTCTTCAGCTATGCAGGAATATGTGTGTCTTATTTATTGCACTGTTTCAACTGAGCCTTGTTATTACCTTAGATCAAGCATTTCAATGTGTTTGTGTCTTGCTTGGTGGGGCAAATGTGTCACTTTTAATATTATGAAGGTGAAAGAACCAATAAATAAAACCAAATGCTGTAGGTATGCAATTACAAGGGTGTGGGAGTTTGCACTGTGATGTCTTTGAGTGATATGCAAAACTGTCCATTAATATTTCATAAATTATTTTCATGGTGTAGTTTTAGATAAACTTCTATATATATTTCCGCTTAATATTGTTTTCAGTGAATGCAGCAGGAGGAATCTGATTATAATGTGTAGAAAAATTATTCATAAGCAATTAAAGAAGCTTTATTTAAATCCCTAATTTTTGTATAAAATAATTCTAAATGCAAACTAAATATATACAGTAATTCACTGGAGGCTGGTGGTTTTGTTTTGGGATGGAGGGTAGGGGGGGAATGCTTGTTTTTGTTTTTTCCCCAAAAGAAAATGTCAACAGTGATATTTGCCAGTGTCAGACCAAATTATCATTATTCACATTATAATATAAAAGTGCCACCAAGCATGCAAATGCAAGTTAAACCATACAATAAACAACGCTTACTGTATTTGACCAGTAAATACCTTGTTTTTAAAACTACAAATTTTTTGTCTGTTTCAGACACTGTTATAATTAATGTGATCTCATTCAAAGCATATTATGACTAAGAAAATTTTTATTATTATTTTTGTACATAGGATAATATTTGGTTTGCAGATATTTGATTTGACTGTATTCCGTTTTGTGTAGTGAAGCCTCTTGGGTCCACTCTGCATATCAGCTTCATTAAGAATCATTCTGTACAGAACAATTTGTCATCTCAGAAATGGTCTACACAGAGTTACAGCTAGACTCTCCCTGCTGCCTGATTTATCTGCGTCTCTGAGATATCATCCTAGTGTGGACTCAGCCCAGGTATTAGCAGCTTTCACTGTACCTGTAAAATCAAGCCCACTAACTAGACCAGCTGAACATGTCTAGCTTATATATCTGAAATTACTGCTGTCTGAAACCATTCTTGTGCTGTCTGAGCTTATGCTAGTGTCTTCATTAAATGTGTGCAGCTTGGAGCTTTGCACCTGTCAGATTAGATACATGAAATAATGTACTTGAGCCTTTTTGAACCATGTGGGATTGAAGAGTTGTTTTAAGCCAGAGTACACCAAGTACTTTGCTGTATTTGAGCCTTAACACATCACACATTTTATAGGAATAGGCTCATGTTTCTGTATATGAAATTGAATTTACAGGTGCCATTCTCTATATGCGTAGTGCAAACATTGGCAAATGCTGCTCAAGCAATTTACTTTAGAGAGTTTAGAAGTTTGTATCTAACAAAATGAAAGTCACTTACCGTCTTGATTCGACATTATAAGAAGCATCCATTATCTGTATTAGTTTCTTAGTGTACTTAATACAGAAACAGTAATTACACAAATACTGTATTTTTAGAGTAAGGAGCTGCAAGATGTCAAGTTACAGTTTAGCAAAAAATATCTAATAAAAGTAACACATTTTTTTAGTCTCAGAATCCCTGAGGTGCAATTGTACACTACCTGCTGTGAACTAGAATCTCCCCAAATTGCTGTCTCCTTCCCAATCACACATGCACACAATTACTGAGTAATTAGCGTTCAAGAATAAATTGTCAGTCTTCTGACACTTCTAAAAGTTCTACGTGGGGGCAAAAGTCTTCCTTTGCCCAAGCTAATCTGTTCTGGAAACTGGTCTGAGAACAGGACTTCAGGGAAGAAATACTTTAATGAGCTCAGTGCACACTTAAATACTCTTTATCCAGTCCCCTCTGGAGATGCTGTAAAAGAGTCTCCCAGAAATGTGTAGTATGATAGCTCTTTGCAATTTGTCTATGTATTGGGTTTGTGTAGTGGGGCTTTGGTAGTGCGGTGGGGGACTACAGGGGCGGCTCCTGTGGGAAGCTGCTGGGAACTTCCCTGGCTCCAAGTCCGACCCACCGCTGGCCAAGGCGAAGCCAATCGGCAACAGTGGCAACACCTCTGTGATAACGAATACAATTTTCTTATTGTGAAGTTTTCTGATAGAATATTGTGAAACGAAGGAAAAGCAATGAAAACTGGGTGAGAGGTGGCAATGTTCACCTAGAACTTAAGTGCTATAACATGCATCTCAAAATATGCAGGGTGGTGGGTTTTTGCTTAAGTAGAATGGAAAGACTGCTCACTGACGCCCTTTATTTTGATTGATATCTAGATTAATATTTACATAATAATTAAACAGTGTTCTAGGCATAATTCAGCTGTTGTCTGTGATCTTGTTATTGTCATTTAGTTCTGTCACTTGACAGAACTTAAGGAAACTTTACGTTCAGTATTTCTAGGCAAAATAGAAATACCTTGTAAGGAAAGTCAGTATTTGTTATTTTCTTAATTGAAATCTTAATAGACTAAGAATTGGTTTTAACAGTTCAGATTTAATTATTACAGAAGGAAAAACAATAACAAAGGGAAAACTAGTACAGAAAGAAAATAATGAAGTTAAGTAATAATAGACTTAGTACAATAAATAATACAGTTAAATGCACACCTCCTAGAAGTTCTTAATCTTTCACCTCTGCAAGAAGCAGGGAGGAGGAAGAAGGGAGGAAAATATAGCAGATTGTTGGCGTCCTTTTGCCTGAAGAAGTCTGATCATGATATTGTCTTCCTCCTTGCCCTAAAACACATAAATTTGAGATATTTTTACATGTTTGCTAGGACATCTTTGCACCCTGTTGCTTCTTTACTGGTCTGCAGATGTGCTCTGTGGTACATTTTACATAGGTGAGATACTTGTTTCTTTGTTCTGTAACCCCCAAAACCAGTTTTGTCCATAATTGGATTATTTTTTCTTCAACTGACCATTAGCGAGTAGTTCACACACCCGGAGGTTTCCATTGCCAGCCCGTGCCCCATCTCAGGTACTCTGTGCTGCATCTGGCGCTGCTGCTTCTTGAGGCCTCTGCTGTTGTGACAGGTCTCTATTCCTCTACACTGTGTTATTCTACTAAAGCCATAAATATCCCACTCTACACAGAATAACTACTTGCTACTACCATATGTATAAAAACTATGTGTGTACCAGAGAAAGATAAGTACATGTAAACCAAGTTAAGCATACCCAACTGATTGTTAACATATTCCTGTTATAGCTAAACCAAGTGAAAAGAAAGCTCAAGGCACACTGAGGCAAGCTCGAAACAAGCAAGCCTGGTAAGCCTTGGTCCTAAGACCTTGCAAACTCAGTAGAAACCCTGTGACCTTCTACTAGTGATGGCAATACTGTATTTATAGGTCCATGGGGCTACACATATATGTTGTTCATTTGCTTCTGAAGGGACAAATCTGAACAATGCTGCTACTTACCTAATCAAAACAGACATTTGCTATTTACATCTCATTTTAATTGCATTAAGAATACATTATTCGTAGAAAATGCAAATATTGACACCAACTGAAATATGCACGATTCTAATCAGAATAAATTATTAGACTTCCAGACAGTTATGTCAAGAAGGTCCTGTTTATTGTAAAAATTAAAAAAAAATTCTTTCACATCATTTTGGTGGGCATGCATAGCAGCAATAGCTAATGTTTGGGGAAAATAACCAACACGCATGTACTTGTGTAGTGTCAAGCTGCAGGTATCTTGATAACATTTTTCAATATTTGCAGCATACTTTATGAATTTTAGACAATATTTTTCTCAGCAAGATTTTGACTATGTGCAAAACAAAAAAATTGGTTGACGGCATTTAAGTTCAAAAACTGCAGCTGTTCAAAAGTTCTAGTATAAAGAGGTAACATTGCACTGAGGGTCCAGCATAATTTTTTTTTTTTTTATACCTGCAACACAATTGGATTTCTAGGTCTCTCTAGAATTAGACCACAGACCTATTCTCGAATAACTTTCACTTAATAAGTTATAAATTATTAATATGTTTATGATGCGATCTTTAAGCCTATACCTTTCTGATTATATTTAAAGTATGTATGTTATAATTTCCATAAAGACATGCAGCCATTTCTTCCAATTCAAGCAAGAGCTGCAGAAATATACATTGTTTTTAGAATCATGAAGGGATCTTGAGAGCTCGTCTTGTCCAACATCCTGGTCAAAGCTATATCAGATTGCTGAGTCCTTTGTCCAGCCAAGTTTTGATATCTTCAAAGATGGGAATCTCCAGACTCTCTGGGCAATCTGTTCCAATAGTTCTGTGAGCAATGTTTTTTTGCAGGTAGTTGGAATTTCCCCTGCTGTAATTTCTGTAAAAGACCGTGCCTATCTTCTCTCTAGATCCCTGTTAGGCAGGTAGAGGCAGCAACTAAATGTCCCCTAGACTTCTGATCTTGGACCCAACTCAGCCTCTCCTTGCAGAGGTCTGACAGGGTATGGCAGTGGTGAGTAGTTCCCCACCTGTTCCTTTTGACAGAGAATGGTGGCCTGTTTGAATCAAATCCATCTGTTATTAAATGTTGCTATTTGGATGCTTCTTTTCAATGGTAGAAATAGATGAAGTAAAAACAAAGAAGGGAAAAAATAGCTGACTTTAGGTTGCTTACAGAATGTAGTTCAGCATTGCAGAATGTATCTTTCTTATAATGGCCTAAAATACGGGACTTTCTCCTTCTTATATAGTATGATAGGGTGCTTCTTATACTAGTGTTTTTCAGCACATATCTTTAAAGCTGAAATGTTTATTAATTTAAGGTTTTCATTTCATGAAACAAAAGTGGTACTAAACGTTATATTTCATTGCCTTCAAAGAAATGTTGCAAGGTTCTTAAAATTGAATCTCATTAGATTTTATTGAATTGACCTAAAAACTGGAAATAGGAACATGGGAATAAAAGAAGACAATCCCTTCATAGACTAGTGAAAGTCATTTAATTATTCCTTTTATAGGGTGACTAAATAACATTTTAAAGTAGGTGGGGTTGGGAGCCCTTCTCAGACTAAATGTATCTTCAGAGATATTCATTGTTGGGTCAAAGTTTTCTTTAGCCTGAATTTATAACCAAGGGTATACCTTTTTTGTTTATGCCAGTCTTATCTTTCCTTTAACATGGGAGGAGAATTTTGTTTGCCTTGGTTTTCACATAAGGCTTTTTTATAAGCATGAGTTGTTTTCTCTGTTGATCTGTTTTTGGCTAAGGTACGCAAGCCAAGATCCTCTCCTTTAACCCTGTAGCCCATCTGTTCCCCAACCTAGGATTCATTTATTTGCTTCAGTTGTACTCTGAATTCATCTTCCTTGAAAAGAAATGATTATACAGTCTTCATGCGAGACTGCGTGTACTACTGCCTGGGGTTTTGTGTGTAGAACTAAACTTATTTCCATAGAAGAGCTGTAGTTTCCCTCTTTCTTCCAGGAGTGTATGGTACAAGAACATTTTGTGCAGGTACTTTCTTCAGGCTTTGTTTATCTTTCACATATTTACACTTACTTTCCCTATACATAACTCCCCAAATTCCTCTCGCCTCTTCATACAAAATGTCCTACAAAAATTGTTGCGTGTGATTTTTTATTTAACACCAAAAGCATCTGTTTTTCTACTTGCTTTTAATCTTCTACTGGTATTGCTCTCTAGTTTGGCTCTGAAACAGCCCAAGCATTAAAAAAGAGCTCTGCAGTTCTTCTTCCTGATTCTGAGCCTCTCAAAAAGGAGGTTAAACTCAAATGACTGGCTTCGTTTATAAAACAGACAATTTCAAACTTTTACATTAAAATTGATGTGATTTGGTAAGAGAAGGACTAAAAGAGTCTTCTGGACCCTTTCCTAAACAGCCCCTCGCTTCCAGGTTTGGTTTCAGTCAGCTCCGTGGCTTTCAGACTTCCAGTCCTGTCTGCACAGTTTGGTCTACAGGACTGTGCTCTTTCTGTCCTGCAGGATGGCTTGCTATCAGCCACATCCTTTTAACTATTTCTTGGGCTCTCCATAAGATTCAGATTCCCAGGTCCTTGCTGCTGCTCCTACTGATCCCACCTTGGACTCTCTTACGCCTCATGGGAGAGGCAGTCTTCCCTAGAGGTCCCCATTAGAAGGGTCAATGTTCTCCAAACAAAGGTTTTCAAACTAAAACAACAAGTACAGTGAGAAGGAACCTATAAAACAGGCACTAAAATTGTGCTTTAAAACACTTGAAAAAAAGTTAATTTAAAGCACAGTTTGACAGTCATAGAACAGTGATATGTCTAAATGCAACACCAAATAAACACGGTGAGTGTAGGGTTGTTTCTACTCAAAGTGCTTAAGATTTTACTAAAATAGATATTCACACAACTCAAATCAAGATTTTTGACTGCCAAGATAAAGGCAAACAATTTGCAACACATGTAAATTCCATTTAACTTTTTAATTAAAGAATCTGTACTATTTAGTCAGAGTCATAAATTATTTGTTAACAAAAGTAACCAATGGCCCCCTCCTCCTCCCTGCCCTTGGCTGTTATGGCTGAGCTGAGGTCACATGGTCTGGAACAGCCAATCCGGGTCAGCTGTCCTGGCTCCGCCCCCTCCCAAGCTGTGTGACACACCCCCTGCTGGCTGCCAGGGTGACACTCAGCACTGGGAGGCTGCTGGGGGGATACCAACTCCATCTCAGACAGACACAATACAGCTATGCAACCTAGCTGCCTTTTCTTTTTGTGTGTTAGTTTGTGATATTCCACATTCAGGGGAATATAGCACTTTCTTGCTCTTGTGTTATGGCAAAACAATGCTAAGTGTACCTGGATAGCTGCGGACAATGAAGCCTTTGGCATTGTGCTGTGGATGTGTTTGTGTGTGTGTGAGATGGCAAGCCAAGGGCTGTGGATGTTTCTTTGTCACAGAGAAGGCTTTAATCTGTGATGGCAAGAGTGCTGTTAAAGCTGGTATTGCTAGAAGAGAGATGCACTCATCACATTTACACTGCAGTCTTGGATGTGAAAGTAACATTGGTATAGGCATTGGTGATCTAGATATACATGTGTAACATTAGCTAACCCGTTTAATTAGATTTGACTCTGTTTAATCAATGACTTGTTGCTACAAAAATACTTTAAGCATTCACTATCAATCAAGGAGAGATAAGCAGAGGTTATGAAACTAAATAAACATTATTTTTACCATCTGGTATTGTAAGAGATTAGTGTAGTAGCTCACAATTTGTAAGGAAAAAACTTTAAAAGCAAAGTGTTTATAACCCAATTTCAAAGACTAGTCAGAACATACGAGTGTGACTGATGAACATAGACATAGATCAGGGCGACATATTTGCATTTAACATTTTTCTTTTATTTCCCCCCCAAATCTGTTGCATTTTAATCCTCCATCCCTTTCAATGTGCGACTTAAGTAAATAGCTACTGTGTATAACTGTGCCCCTTTAGCTGTTTTGTTTGTCAAATAAATTCAGTTTATTCTTCTGTTTAAGAAGCATTTAGAAGTAATTATAACTGAAACTGTATTCTTCCGCTTTCTTTCTGTGTCCTTTTACACTGTAGAAGCCATACTGGTATCTTCTCTCTTGTGACATACAATCACCTATATATTCATCTCCCCAGTTTAAATATGAGTTTCTGTTTTCTAATTTTCTCTCAGTAAGTTTTTTTTTCTTGTTTTTAATGTAATGTTTTTTTCAGCTGTCTCTGCTTCAACAACAATCCGTAGCTTAGAAAAAAAGCTTAAAGGACAAATAGAGTCTTAAATGTTGAAAAATTTGAAATCAATATCTCCCTCTCCCTCTATAATTGACTGCTGTTGTTTTGAGGAGAGGAGAATGTGGGAGAAAGGCTATAAGCTGTGAATAGTCGGGGGCAAGCAGGGGAAAGCACAGCTGGGTGAAGGGTCTGTTCTGCTGGGCCTCATGTCCCAAAGCTGCACCCCCAATCCCATAGAGAATATTGCGGAGAATGTGGGTGTCGTCAAGTTAAAACCTCAGTTAAACTGTACTGTATTTCAAGTTTACCATGTCTGAGTTTTTAGTGTGTTGGAGGGGCAAGGGACAGATAGCGATAAACCAACATTTATTTTTTCCTTTTCCAGACCCTAGGTAATGTATAAGACCAAATGAAAGAAGGCAGTACTCATTTTCAGGTATCCAAATAGCACAGTTCTCATGTTTATTCAAAACTGCCTGAAGGCTGAAAAACACTAGCCTAATTATAGTTATTATAGTAGAGATCATTTGTGAGCACAAATAATAGCATAGGAAGCAAATAAAAGAAAAACAAAGGTAGGTCCTTGGAGATCTAAAAGTCATGATGGAAAGAGAAAACATGATGCTCTGAAGTGGTAAATTTTAGTCTGATGAATAACTGTGTCGAAAAGTCTGTTTGAATATTTGTAGCAGGAGTGCTTTTTTGTGGTCAACAGTCTTCAAGAAAATAAAGTGAAATGAAGGAGAAATCTCGCTCAGCATATGTAGCATTCAAGGTACATCAAGTGTATGTTTCAGAAGAATAAAGAAAGAAAAGAGAGAAAACTGTCAGGATAAGCCCATTTGGTACAAATACATAGAATCTCAATTTACCCTACTTCTTCACAGATGCAGGATTAGAAAATGAAAAAAAAAAAAAAAGGATAATTTACCATTTAAAAAAAAACCCCTTCCAAATCATATCCTTTGAATTACAGTGCCCTTATTTCTCAAGGGCAAGGCAAGCCTCAGAATGGATGAAATTTTGCCCTCTTGAATATGTGGGATTTTTTTTTGTTCTGAATTTGAAAGAATTATGATTTCATAGTCTCCCAGACAGACTGCACAATAATCTTACCCAGATGAGAGGATTTTAGATAAAAATCCTCGCTGATGCTACCAGAGCTTTTCCTGTACAGATGGGAACCACTGAATCATCTGGACATTATATTGTCTTACACAGGATTTAATAAGATTGAAGTCAGTTAAAAAATATGGGATAAAAAATAAGAGACATGTAGGTTTTTTGCTAAAAAGATCTTGAAAGGAGGAGAGGTTGACAGAGGCACTCAGAACAGCTACTCATAAGCATTCCCATAAAACAAGGGATAATTGATCCAGATGAAAGATAACAAATTGAACCTAGTAAAAATAAATGGTGTTTGTACAATACCTGCAATTGTATAATTTGAATGTCTACAGGATGATAATTCTACATGTAATAGTTTGTCAGATTAAAACATGATTAGGCATTTATGTAAGGCAAAAAAAAAAAACCCCAAAACAAAACAAACAAACAAAAAACCCTGTACAAGTGTCAAAGTGCAATTCTGTATTCCCCAAGGTATACATCTGGAAGAAGTCTTTTTCCATGCTCTTGTTGATTTGATTTCCCTAGTATGAGACATCAAATACTCTGAGCACAATCAGGAAAATTAATGGCATTACTGAAGCTGGGAGACTGCAAACTGGGTCTTGTATAATACTCTTCATCTTATCTGATGAAAGTTTGCATGTATTAACTCTAAAATTCATTTGCTTAAGGTCATTTAAACGTTAGCAAATTAGAGCAAGTTATGTAATCTACAGATTGAACGTGTTCTCATACAAAATTAAACTGTTCCTTTTCTTTCTCAAATTAGTTCCCCAGGTAGCTGCACTAGAAACCAGAAGGATACAAAAAGTATCACTCTCAAATCGACTTGACACCAGAGAAAGTTCATATTTCATAAAGATGAATTGATAATCAAAGACTCAAGATGCCTGTAGCTGGAAGCTGGGTTTCTACCACAGAGTTATGATATCACTGGCAAGTTTGGGGTCAGAAAGAAATTGCTTTCTCACATAAGCAAGATGGACAAATTCAGTAAATTACATTATCACATTTGGAGTATTACTTTAGTTAAGCTATTGAATTAAATGTAGTGACCACCTTAATGCTCTGATTCTTTGAGGCAGTCTTCTGCTGCCTTTCTAAGGCCTTTCGTTTTTCAGTTCTGCTACCACAGGGACTAATGTGAGGAAGGAAAGATGCTGTTTTCCTTTAATATGGTCTCTGGGTAATACACTAACAAAATAAGAAACAGAACTTGGGTCATCATAACAATGCCTCAGCTAGCATAACTAGAAAACAAAAGACTAGCAAACAAAACAACAGTTCACAACTTTGAACAGTTAGAACTATGATTTAGTTATAATACATAATTCTTCCAGTTTCTGTGGCAGAATACAGGAACTTCACCCTTTTTTTCTTCTGAAATAGGTTTCAAACAATAATATTAAATTTTATACCTTTGGTGCTTCTTTTGATAATTGCTAGGTGTCTTTGTGTTAGGCCACTGACACTTCGTGGTCGTCAGCTGTTGTTGGAGAATATGAACGGGATAGAGTGTAGAATTGTTATCACAGACGTTTCTGTAAAACAGTGTTCAAGAGTTTCAACAAGTACTCTGTTCTCAACTCAGATTCAAACCTCCTAAATTTTTTCTGGATGTCTTTGTATAAGCAATGCATTGATGAAATAGAACAAAACGGTAAACCATCGCTACCGAAACTGACCATACCATCATGGGCATTTTGGCCAAAATCATGGTTACTGTGGGTTAGTTTGAGCACTGCCTTGCATTTCTCTCCTACAATTTTTGACACTGACTGTAGAGCATAGTCTTTGTGATGTTCACAGTTTTTATACCTGGTATACTTTTGGTGGCTGTACTTTGACTAAAACTCTCTACAAAATAAATGAACCAAGAACAGTTTAAAGTATGTAACAAGAACTTAGTATCATAGAATCATCGAGTGGTTAGGGTTGGAAAGGACCTTAAAGGTCATCGAGTTCCAACCCCCCTGCCATGGGCAGGGACACCCTCCACTAGCCCAGGTTGCTCAAAACCTCATCCAGCCTGGCCTTGAACACCTCCAGGGATGGGGCACCCACAGCTTCTCTGGGAAACCTGTTCCAGTGCCTCACTACCCTCAGTAAAAAATTTCTCCATAATATCTAATCTAAATCTGTCCTCCTTCAGTTTAAAACTTAACTTGGGGCTAGTCAGATTCTTGGTTTTTAGTAGCTTTGGTAACATTCACTTGAGCTAAATTATTTTTGGATAACTAAATATCTATTTGGACATGGCTTCTTTAGTCAGGTTTACTGAACATAATGTAAATCCTCAAATTGTTTTCAAGAAAACAGGAATTCTACTTCAAATACTACACATGCTGATATTCTACTAAAGATGTTCAAAATCCTTTGGAACAGGTGGTTCAAGGAGCATTCATGTAAACATTTTCCTTAGAAGAAAAAGTGAACAAAACCTCAGTGATGCTTATGAAACCCAAAGAGATAACAGCCAGTATATCTGTACGAGGGGGGTGATGCCAGGACAGCAACTTTAAAACACCTGGAGAAATGCAAGGTACACATTACTCAACAAAACTCAAAAGAACACTGTAATGATGCCCTTATAAAAGCACTCAAGAACTTGAAAATGAAGGAGGTGAAAGCAGTACAGTTATAATTTTGAAGTTTATATTGTATTTGGAAAAAAAAATCACATGGCGATGAAGTAGAATGAAGGCTATGCAACTAAGATAACTATATCAACAATTGCTTTTCAGTATTCTGAAAATGTATTGTTTTCAATATTTGCAAGTTTATTAAAAATGTAGTTATTTAATGATTTTTACCAAGAGACCATCAAAGTCAATAGTGTTTTCTACAGCACCTCTTGTTTTAGCATAGCTGGGGGATAAACACATTGAAAACTTCCTTAATTTTTTCAGTTGGTCATAGAACACTAAATCAGAATTAATCATCTTATATAAGGAAAGAACATGTGATTAGATGATTCATTTTAAGTACACGTCAAGTTTTAAAAAGGAAACAACCTCAGTTTTTCATCTTAGTTGGGATGAAGGATGAAATCTGAAATGCCTGTATTTCTCGGGAGAGTACTTTCTTTTCTAGAAATTCTGATCTGAATTGCTCAGTGGAGTCCTACATCTCCACATAAGATGCTTTTATGTGCACTGTTCACATTCTGAGTCACGCAAACTTGCAAGGAAAGGAGAAAAACAACATAGATCGAATGTTTAATGTTCTACAGATTGTTCCATGCATTAATTTTTTCAGTAACACAGATTTCGCTTCTACATTTACGCTGCAGAGCACTGCATATGACAGATATAGCACACCAAATAGTTTCTCCCCTGTTTCATGTTTGATGAAAAAGGCACAAAAGATAACAGAAAATCAGTTTTGAAAGAAAAAGCACAGCTGCTAATGCCATAATGAAATTTTGAGTTATCTGGAGCAAGACAAAACACAGTATGATAAGGTGTGCCAAAAGACAACAGAACATTCATATTGAGAGTTTTCTAATTATTTTACATTTATCTAATCAAAACAAACACTGCTGGAAGAGCTCAAGTAGAACAGGGATGATTATTCTTCAAGTCTTGATGCTTAAAATTAGGTATCTAAATCTTCAGTTAGACTCTATGGGAGTCAGGAAGTTAATAATGCTAAAGTATGAAACAAAATGTGAAGAGTTGTATGCTTGTGTATCAAAATAATTGTTGCCTTGCTTTAGAGTCCATTAAAGGAAACAACATGACAATAGCCTTAGTCATATGCTAAATAAAACCTTTACCCTACACTTAAGATCAGTAGAATTGTCCTTTCTGGGAGATTTAGAGGACTGTATCAGGAATATAAAATAATGACTACTGATAAAAGGAGAAATGTTTGGTTGATTAAGAAATATCTATAGATTTTTCATACTTGGGTTCTTAAACAGACAACAGTTCTAAAAGCTGCAAGATGGAACCTGTTGGAAAAATCGGCTTGGATCAGTAGGAATTTTACTTAGTTCCTTTGAAGATAACACATGGAAACAACCAATATAAACTAAAGAACTCCTTATGATAGTTCTCCTAGTACTGCACAAAAATTTGTCTATCCAAAATAGGGTGTATGCATTGACGTGTACACAGTATACTCTCTGCAGACTGGCTAGTATGTTAAGAAGAACTGTTGGGTGTATATATATATGCATGATGAATAAGGGCAAATTTTATGATGACCTTACTTTGGGTTTAATTACAATCAATTAATTGTTTCAGATGGGTAATGAATGAGGGATTTGAAAGCAAGACCTGAAAGCTAGGATAGAATTTAAAGCAGATTGTCCATGGATTCAGGTGGGGTTTAGTGAACAGTCATCAGTTATAGAATGTAGAAGTGCCATTTCAAACCTAACATGAAGCGTTAGTCTTTGAAAGTGAACTTGGCAAATATCTCACAGAACTGGATAGAAATAAGATCCATGCACCAATATATGTCTAAATAATCTAAATTATTTTGCTACTTTGTTTATATGACAATGCACTTTTTCCTTTTCCAGATAGGATTTAATTTTGCAGCCGTTACACTGTTTCATACGTAGTCACACACTGTTTCATACATAGTCAAATAGACCCACTGGAGCAGCTGCATACTTAGTTAAATGGATCCACAGGCAGCAAATCAAAGCACTTGCTGCAATACTACTTATAATGTTTGAAAATAGATATGTTGTACCAGTTTTCATTTTCCTGAACTGTTGGTGTAACTCTGCTTTTTCTTAAGTTGCTGTTGGAATGCTTTAGTATATTCACAGCATGATGAACTTGGCTTTGCTTTTGCATATTTTGGTTTAAAGTGAGGCTACTCCACTGACTATAATTGCAGCACCAAATTCAGAAAAGAGTGAGAGCATAATCACTACAAAAGTCCATGTCACAGTTTAATACTGTGTTTTATTTTAAAACTGTATTTCAAAGAATGTTTACACTAAATAAAGCTGCACTACCAACAGGTTGTATATTATCTTGGTCTGCTTTGCTACTACAACTAGACTGACACCTGTACCTGACCTAGTGTTAAACAAGCTACTGAGGTATCTCCATGTTGCGTGGATGGGGTTAGGAGCCACAGCTGGGATAGATAAGAACTTCACACTTACTAATTTTTACTGACATCCACAGAGACTTAAATTACAATATGGTCCTGGGTGAAAAGCAGTTTTAAATAAAAGGCTGTCATTTTGTTATGCTTTTATGGTTGGTCTAAGCAATTCTCCTAACAGGCCTTTGTATTGTTTGGCACTTAACACAGCTTTGAGCACAACAGGATTTTATTTTGAAAGGCTTTGGGTAGTTATTGACTGTCCGGTATTATCACTGCTGATTCCACCATAAGCTCCATTATGTCTGGTAAAGCCTGTAAGTAGTGCATAGTACTGGAATACATTTAAACAAATATTGTCCTGTTGATTTTTGGTTTTCCCTTTATTTTTTCGGGCTACTATATAGTAGAGCTGAGTAAATATATCACAGGAATAACTCACTAATTTTGACATTCCTGTATTTGCCAAATTACTGTTTCTCATATTCATAATTCAAACTTATGTGGGAATTTATTAGGTGAATGAATCTTAGTCTGCAAGCAATTTTTAAGATATTATTATAAAGATTACAAATTTACCTTGGGTTTATTTTGTTCTGTAGTAGGAGATGTAGTTATTCTAGCATGACTTGAAAACTGGTATTTTCCAAGAGATGCTGAAACTGAGTTTCCTGTGCTCCTTATTACTTCCAGAGTGATAGTTTTTGTTTAGTTTCCCATCCCTAATTGATGGAACCATTAATGATTTGTTCCTCAAACTTTCTTCTTTGCTTCTTTCCTTTTAAAAAAAATATTTCAAAGTACTTTCCAGGAAAGAAGTAGATGAAATGTGAGGTGGCCTTTCCGTATCTCTTTTGCCTTCCCTCTACCCATATTTACTGAGTTTTCTCATCCATTCTCCCTCTCTAGCCCTTCCACTTGTTCCAGGAATTTAGTTCTTTATTTGCCTGTCTCCCTTCCTCCTTCTCACCTGCTTTTTTTCTATTCCACAACTCTTTCTTTTGTCTGTCACTTTATGTTATCTCTGCTTCCTGTACTCAACTGTCTGGAGAATCTTTTTGTCTATGGTCTTGTCTTGCCCTTTAACCTCTTCGGCCGTTCCACTGGTGTTTCTCACCGGAAATACCCTTTCCTGAAACTATACCTCTGAGTGCTCTGTTTCTGTCCCCTTGTCGTCTTTTACTGTTTTTAATACTGCCAGTTCAATATTGGTTGTAAAGCAACTTACCTACCCGGCTCTGCTCTGGCTAAACTGCAATTCTAGGTTTTTCTCAATCACCTGTCAAGATAGTGGAAGGCACCATTGAATTGTGAGTAAGATACTTCCTGGAGGAAAGGTGTCACCGGCTGCAAAAGGTTGAATTTATGTAGTGAACAGGACAGCATAATTGCAGGTGGAGTGACGAGGGAGTTTCTGGGTTTATCTATTTGATTGCTGCCTTGAAACTTGTCTTCTGCTGCTTTGGTGCTTAGTAAGTCACTAAGAACAAGCACTTCATAGGTGAATAGTAATTACATGCCCCTGAAGAACATAGTTTTCTAAAGTAGACATTGTCTCACCCATATCTATTAACCGAATAGAGAGCTACTGGTGAAAACCAGTTGTGGTCTGTGTGAACAGAGACAGTGCTAGAATGTATATACTCACAGAAAAATGCAAATTGAGTATGCACATTGCACCTGCTTTTCAAAGCTGGGGATTTACTTAGCAACTTAAGAGCCTTCTGATGTAATTTTATATTAATGCCACGTGATACCTTAAATATCTGTACTTACAAATAGTGCTATATATATTTTTATGTGTGCTATGAACTGGGTAAAATTATAAATTCTGAAACTTCAGAATGATACTGACTTCCTGACTGAAAACAAGTAAATGATTCAGCAGAGGTGCAAATGTAGAAGTGTGGTGTCTGTTTTGGTTTGTTTCAAAATGTTGACAGTATCACTGTACTATATCTGTCTTTGGACACTTATAATGAAAGAATACAGTGCATGTATTTTCTGTAGCGAACATTGAGAAAGTGAGCAGAGGAGGTGTATTTTACAGTGAATATAAATAGTTTTACTGAATCAATAGTATTGGATTATATCAAGCAAGTAGAACCATTTATGCTAAAAGAAGTGCATGTTGTGATTTTTTTTAACTCTCTTTGAAGTTCAGTTGTGTGTCTTTCTCTCTTATACTAAAATATTAGATCGTCACTACCGATGATTGGTAATCACTACTTTTAAGTTTACATGTTCATTGACAGGCAGGAATTATCATGTGATTAAGAATGAATAAGAAATGGGAAACTTCTGTTCCCAGCAGTGCCCCAGATTTCTTTTGTGACTGCTTAAACAGCTTAGTCTCTCGCTATTTTCTTTCCCATTGAAGCAAAAAGAGAGCTTCAGTGTTTTCTCTCCTTGTGGAAGTATACAGGAGTAATAATTACTTGTATTTGCGAATACAGGTAAGGTAATGGCATATGTGTTAAGAATAAACACAGAATTTTCACTTATAGTTGATTTCAACTACTGATTTTTAATTGCTTTTGGAAACAAAATAAAATGTGATTTTCTGGTATTTTTCTTCCAAATTGCATTATATTCATATGAGATTGGGTAATAGTTTTTAAACAAATTCAGGAAGAATGAAAAACAAGAACCTAGTTGGCCTGTTTCTGGCTTCAATAAAAATGACGTGAAGGGTGGTATATAAGTGAAAAAAAGAAGATATTTTAACTGAATATTTAACAAGCTGTAATGCACTTTTTGAGTAAAGTACTTGGAAAAAACCCAATATTTTTAACAAATCTCAAGCTTTCAAATATTACTATACTGCTGAAAATAGCTTTTTACATTTAATTGGATATTATGCCATATGTAATTAAAAGTCTATTCTATAGATGTACATCCTGAAATGGGTTCACGGAGACGTACAAGAACTGAAGAGTTTCAAGTAACCCTTTAGTATCCCTCATATTATTTAAGAAATGTGTGTCTCTTAACACTTCACACTATACTACTGGCAGGAGTAAGGTCAGTTCTTGTGAGTGCCAGAGTTTATAGAGTGACCTATGAAAAAGGAAGGAAATAAAACAGACGCAGAATATAAGACTACAGCTTTAATTTTGCCCCGGGAATTACACCATAGGTAAGAAGTATCAAGATATGTCGATATGAAATAGGCACACTAGCTCTTTTGCATGACCTTGTTCCTTTGTACAGAACCAATGGCAAAATGGTTAACACTTAAATGCAAGGGGGAAAGGAGAGATTGGGATGCAGGGAATGAAATTTCCATATTCCTTAAAGTTCTTAGATTTTTATTTGTTCTGTTTTTCATTTTGTGATTCACTCAGATTTTTATAATGTTGTCTGGAAAGACCAAGGATTCTGCCTGAGTAGAACTGTGGACTAACTGACATTTAAGACACAATGACGTTGTCTCCCAACTGAAAAGTGCACCACATTGTTTACCATACCTAGTTGTGGTAATATCAGTATGAACCTTTGATTAAATTCGTTTCCTAAAAAAAGTGGAAGATTCTGCAATATAAAAGTCACAAAAACAATAACACTGAATATTTGTCCTGTTTAATATTCCTTGTGCTCTTCTGGGACAGGCTGATTGCTCTCAAGGAGAAACAGGGTAAGATGTGCCTAAGTACCTTATTATATTCTTCTTGTGTTCTCTAGAAATGTAGGAAATGTCTCTTACCCGGTACAGATATTGGAGTTGGCAGACCTGTTTGCTTCAAATTCAGTAAGTGCATTCTTTGCAGAACAGGGTCCTTTATATTAATACAGCGTGGGATGGGATCAGATATATGATGAGATATATGGCTAGCAGTGAATTAGGCTACATATCCGTCTATATTAATTTAGACTTGTGTTCCAGCCATGAAATCACCATTTAGATTGGCTTATTCCCTAGCAAAAGCCAGTTGAAAACAAGCGATCATGCTTCATGTCCATGACACAGAATTACGAAAAATGAAGGGACTCTCAAATTGTAGGAAAAGTGATTCTCTAGTGCTTTAATGATCAGAAAATTCACATATGGTTACAGACTATGTGGGGAATTTGAGCACACCTGGTGTTTGAACACTACCTCAAAAGTCTACGTGGCTTTTCAAAATTTCTGTGAAGATTCATTCCCACGGTAATAATGCATAACAAACAAAAGGATGATATTTTAGGTTGCAGTTTGCTGTGACTGCAGAAAAGAGTGGTTTTATATCTTGTTGACCCAAATTATCCATTGCTGCTCAAAGGGATTTTTATTGGTGGGGGAAAGGTTACCCAAATGGCAGCAATAGTGGATATTGACAAATTGCCAGTGTGCTTTAGCCTCAGGTTAGGTGTGGAGGTGCTGTGGGTTTGTTGTTGGTGGTGTTTTTTTAACAAGGTATCAGACGGATCTACATAGACCGTGTAGGTGACTGTTACAGGTCACTTTCTCTTGGGAAGCATAAACATATGTAAGGAAAGACAGAGGCCCTGACAGAACTTCTGCTTTAAAAACAAATCCAGCCTGATGAGGCTGATGCAGGGTGCTTGCTACTTTATCAGTACAATTTCAAAAGCTATCCGTTCTGTAAAATAAACTAAACAATTTTCAATCCTATCACAAACTAGCTAAAAGTTCTAGCTACACAGCATCTGTCTCCAGAAATTATGCCTGCGTGTGACTTTGGGGAAGTAAAGTACAGAATATTTAAAGTTAGGACAGAAATAAATCATGGCAAACATGTAAGATGTCATGATTACTACTATAGAGCTTCATGGGTGAAAAATAAAAAATTGGAAGTGTCTAAATAGGTTGGAAAACCAGCTTAAAGACTAAACAAGCCTAATACAAAAACTTTGCCATTCTTGTTAATACCTAATTCTTACAAATTGAATTTTTCACCATGGTTTTAGTCAACTTTTTAATGCAAAATAAATTTTCAGCTTTCTAGATAAATGCAGCATTATATGTTCAGCTTATTATTTATTTAAAGACTTAAGTTTTAATGATCTGCCAAATTATGAAATACAGAATATTAGCTCTTTCATTTCCGTCAATTAATACTTTCAGCTGTGATGTTTTCAGGATCAGTACTAAAGCACTTTTCTCATTTGATTGCTTACTTTAAATGTTCTAGTCAACTGAACGAGGACTGCCCAGATGAGAAAAAAAAGTTAGAATTAACGTTCTTGTTTAAATTTGTTAACAAAAAAAGAACTTGTTCCTCCTTTCTTACCCTTTCTACAGGTTCCTTTTTTTAGAGTGCAATACTAAGATTCTCCAATAGATGCCCTAAGAGATCTCTTATAAACATCACGACTAAGTACTAAAATAAAGTACCTTCAGCTTTCTCTTTGTGTGGGTTTTTTTAATAGAATCTGTGTTATCTACTATTGAGTGGTGTTATGTTTTCAGATTTCAATGGTAATGAATAATGGATTTATTTGATCCCAAATGAAGTCAAAAAAGAGTGGATGATAAGAAATTAAATATTTATCCTCATTTGTCAATTATTCTTCAATAATAATTTTAATGTGCATATTAATTCTGTAGTATATTATCTCTTTACTGTTTAATCAGTTGTTACTTTATATTCACAAGATGAGAATGGGGGCAACATCATCTTGTCAGAATCATTATAATTTCAAAGTTGCAACACAATGAAATTAACCTATAGCATTTGTTTGATTAGAAATAATAGAGAAATCTATTTATCTGATATAACCTCAGGGTCTAGGATTTTTTTTCTTTGAGTTTACATCTGTTGTTTTGTGGCATATGTTTGAATTATTTTGATGCATTTCAAACATAGGTTTCTTGTGTGTGAAGACTACTGCATATTTTATTTTTTTTTTAATTGAAGGAATTGAGGCCCTTTATGAGAACTGGCTCTGGGGAGGTATGGGGTAAACCTTAATGTGGCTTTATTATATTTTCATCATCTGGGAGGTCTCCTGTTCCGGATGGTTGGCACAACCTTTCTCCAAGCCACAAGCAAAATAATTTTCTTGTATACTGTTTGCCGGTGTCTGTCATTCTGGTGCTGTTATAAAAGCACCAGTCCAGGTCTCAGTATGCTTTATTGTTCTTTTTGATCAGTACAGAGTTTATAGTGGATACATTATCATCTTTCATTAAAACATTAAACTGACATTGAATGAATTAGACCAGTGGAAGATGAGGGAAAGATGCATGTGTCCAAACTTCAGACTGTGTGTGTGTGTGTGTGAGAGATATTTGGAGGATTATTCATGCCATCTCATGTCAGAGCAAGCTGAGAGTTCTTTTGCTGTCATTGACTTCAAGCTAATTAATGATCTTCACCAGTAACAGCTGCACTGAAGGGGCAGCTGTCTTCCAATTAAAAAAAAAAAAAATATTGAAATTAAACCCTACAAAGGACAGTACTTTGGACTGTATATTCTGAAAAAAGATTTCTTTATGGCTTGAATCTATCAGATTGCCTAAAAACCTGGTATTAAGTTACAAATAGAAATGTGTTGCTAAAGAACTTTAGTCATGTGGTATTTGCATTGACTTCCCCTTAATATATTCAGACTTTGATCTTCTCTTTGTCTTACATAAATCTTTCTGCTGTATCGGATCCTATTTAAACAGCACCTCATAAACACAAAATAGAAACTCTTCATTATTAATACCTGTAGTCTTAACAAGCACAAACCAGCTTTGAAGTTCCTCCGTGTTTCTCACCTTTACAAGAACGTATTAGTACTTACTACACGGCTTCTCCCCTGCCCACTATAAGGATAGCAAATGCTTCAAAGACAGTAATTCAGGTAGAAAAATTAAAACAAGTGTAACCAACTGACTGCCAAGCTGATGGGACTCTTAAGTATACCAGACTTTGAATATTGTGTGACGTAGTACAGGATCTGGTAAGATACTGGCACAAACTATCCAAATTAAGATTATGGAAAGCAGAAACATACTACTAAGCATCAGCAGTCTCTCTGGACTAAAAATTAACTGTTAAAAGACAGAATAAATTCTCCATTAAAGTAGTGTATGTTGATCTGCATTACATTAATCAATATCCCAGTGTAATACTCTGGATGAAAATGTTTCTACTACAAAGAGTGCTGATGTAATGTATGGGTCACAAAATAATGAAAAAAATCTTAATTATTTCCCTTTTTTTTTGGTGGAAAAATAGAGCAAACAATACACAAAATGGAGCTCATAAACAATATCCGTGGAGCAGAAGACAGAAAGCTGTCAGGGTAAGAATAAGTAAATTTTATTTTCTAATAAATGATAGAATAGTCAGCTATCAGGGATAGCTGATACAGAGCTAAATTGGAGGAAAGATTAGAAAATGCATGTGCTACTAATACACCAAAGTAATTTTAATGAAATGTGAGCTTTGTAAATGGGATGTCCCAGTGATTGTCCAAAGAAAGATAAGCATGATCAGATACATTCAAAAATGCAAGAATGCCAAGGTGCCTTAATGTATTACACTGTTGCATTGTCATTTACATTCAAATTGAAGAGTGCAAGTCCTCACAAGTTTTAGAGACTTTCTGATTTTATTTGAGAGCCTTCCATGTGCTGTTTTTAGGTTGTCTACCAATTTGCAAAGCCAAGCAGTAAGCCAAAGGACATCAGACCTTGCATAATTTGATGATCATCATAACTACCTCATTAATTGGGTTATATAAAACATTTATGTAATTGCTGATTGTTTGTTTCATGTACTTTCATAACATCAAATGAGAAGGGATGAGTAAGGTCCCTGTTTGCCCTCGCAAGATTTTAATTTCCACTTAGTTTGGAATAAGTTGTTTTTACATTTACATCTGTCCCAGGAGAGTTTCTATTGCAGCTGTGCTAGTAAGAAGCAAAGTTGACTCAACATCAGTTTTGTACCCCAAAAATTGTCATTAAGTAGTGCAATTTTATTCCATCTGTACTTTGCAAAAAAACCTGAGAGGGCTGAAGAGAAAAAAGCAGGGGGAAATAAAATCATAGTGGTTCAGAAATGTTATCTGGATGGCAGCCAAGCTGGCTTTATGATAACTGGCAATTATAAAGGGTTGGATCAATGAAAGTCCGGTTGATTTGGCTTTATATTCTACACTTCGTGTGTTAAAGTTAATCCCGTTTCTTCTTGCAATGCCATGACCTGATTAGCAGTCCAATAAGAACTCGCTTACAAAACAGTGATAAGCTAATGCAATCTAACCTGTCCTGTTCTATTATTTCCTATGTGATCTAGTTCTCTTAAGTACTGCATTTGCCTGGTTTTGTTTGTCATGACAAGTTATTCCACATGCATACACAAGTATAATTGACCTAGCATGCTAGTTCTTGTCAGAACAGGTGACCTCTGTCTGTCTTACCCCAGTCAGGGATGGTTTAAAGACAGTTTAATACTTTAATCTGTAACATGATTTCCCAAAAGTCCTGAAGTAGGTAAGCTATAATGCCATGAAGAGTAGATACTTAATTTTCATAATGATTTCACATTGAGGATTAAGTGGCTACTCTTTAAAAGTGGTGGAAGGGATGGTAAATTAGTTTAAAAGTAATAAATCAGATAACTAAACCTGTCATCTCACATTGAAGCAAATTCAAGTGAGACTTCAAACTATTGTTTCTTTGCTTGACATGATGTCACTGTATTTCTAATTTTTAGGCTGTTATCTCCTGGCTTTTTTGTTTAGTTTGCTTCTGTTTAGCCAAAGGTACCTGTTATTCTTCTTATAAACAGAGGATGTAATTAATATTCTTAGGGTGATTTTTTTTCCTTATGTTTCAGAAGTGAGGATGGTTCACCGTACCATGTCAGTGTTTTTAGCACGGGTTGCCAGTGAGGAGCTCTGCCTCAGCGCTCAGACACTAAAACTTGACATGGCTGGTAGGGATTACCGACACAGTCTGTGCAAAGCCTCCAGTATACTTGAGCTTTCAGAGGGCCGGTTGTTATATTAAAGCTTATAAATACTGCATCACATCCACCCTGCTTTAAAAACGGAATAAAGCGCAATAAACCCCTGTGCTCTGGCTGGGAACTACTGCCTATTTCACAGCAATTGCTCTTTTCCCTGGGGGAGAGAACTCTGGCTTCCCACGTTATGCGGGTACCAGGCGACCGGGGGGAGGGCGGGCCCTGCAGAGGGGTGACAGATGGGGG
>NW_010144676.1:0-1173 GCF_000699245.1 Pterocles gutturalis
GTAGGAATAAAAAGGGACAAAAATCCTTCCTAAGCTAATGGGTAACTTCTTCCCTTCCCCCTAACCTTGAGTGGCTTTATTTAAACAAATCAGCTGCAGGTATTCAAGGCCAGCTGCAACTTTCTTAGAGCACCTGCTGCACATTTTCTTTTCTTTACACTTTACAAAGAAGCAACAATATTCCCCCAACTCCACAGGCACTAACTCCAGACAAATGACAAAAAAAAAATCTTAAACAGTTCAATACTTATGCCTTCCCTAGTTTAGTTCTGTACAGCCTAGATTTCGTGCTACTCAGAAAATACCAGTAAACTCAAGTGCCCACCCAAGCTTTTTTTTTTTTCAAAAGTACTTTGGTTTTAAATTTTTGAGTGGAGGGAAGAGGTGTTAAGAGGAAGCTAATGAAAAGGAGATGACTGCAGTCCCACAACTGTTCTCTCTATTCTAATATCGACACAAAAAAATCAGTGCTAAACACAGACAGAGCTTGATTAGAGCACTGGTAGATGCAGAGAAATAAAAAGCAGCAACAATGAATTAAGTTTTGCAAAGACAGTTTTGACCAGAGGACTGACAGTTAAAAAAAAATAAAAATCTATAAATCTATTTAAATTGCATTAACAATTCTGAGAAATTAAGGATTGCTTCTGAATCTCATCACCTTACCTTGAGCATAAGCTTGGACATTGTCCTGAGCTTGTCAGTTGTGTAATACTGACGGTGCAACAGAGGGTGGTTAGCCATTTTTCTAAGTTGCATCATGACATTTCCTGTATCAGAGTTTTTCTCTGTAAACAAAGAAATAAGGTCTATTCAGAAGTAGGACATAGATGCCTATCTGACACACCTTTATACCTCAGGAGAACTTTATTTATAAAGGATTGAATTTAGCATTTCACCTATTACCTGAACTTGGGAAAAATTCATAGAAGGAATATAATCATCTTAGGAGTGTTAAGACATTTGTACAAAGCCAGGGATTTGTCATCACATTCAACATACATTTGGGCATGAAAAAAAATCCAGCAAAAGTAAACAAGATTCTCACATACCACTACCGTTAATAGTCTTCTTAAGCTTGTTAAAGAGATCATAGTAGAGCTGTTCCTGTTTCTCCGACATGGCACATAATTCAACGATATCATTTTTGGGAGGTAGCTGTTTAAGGACCTG
>NW_010144677.1:0-1805 GCF_000699245.1 Pterocles gutturalis
ATTTTTTTTTTTTATAATCTCAGTCTCTCCATGTATTACTCCACTGAGATTGCTTCAGAAGGATGAAGCGGTGTCATCAGCCCTCCCAAAGCCCTGAGTTGTCAACAGGGACAAGAGCTGGTGGTTACACACGACTCTGATCGTTTCCAGATGCTCTTATCCAAAACCGTTCTCCCTCAGTTACAACCTGTAATGCTCCAGAAAGCACTTGCCACTGGCTGTATATCCAGAAAGTGCTCCTCAGCCTTACTGGGCTATGTGGGGGAAAAGAAAAGGGTAGGACTAATTGCAAGCAAATGTTTGTTCTTGAGACCACAGGGCACTTTCTTCTGCATTTCCTGGTGGGTGGGGAGGAGAAGACCTAGATCCTTTCCCAAGCAAGAGAACAATACAAGAGAAACATGAAAGCCCCCACATCCCTAACTTTGCAAATGAAAAAATAAACTAAAATTTCCTCTCCTCTCTAAAACCATCCCTAAACATCAGTGAGTCTGATGTGTAACATGGGATGCTGACACCGATTCTGGAGATCCTTTCTTATTTTTGTCGTGTCTGCAGTCACTGTAGGAGGTGAGGAAGGAAAACCACCCACGCAGCCATCAAAACAAGCAAGGGGGGAGAGAACAGAGAGATGTAAGCACGGGCTGTAGACCACAAGCACAAAGCGCCTGGCTCCAAGGAGCAGTCTGGACACCAGGGATTCGATGCAGCAGTTTCCACGGCCCACAGCACTGGCAGCAGCGGGTGGGAGAGCTCAGGCCACCATCTCCAGCGCTGGCACTTGCATGGCCACAGCCTCCAGCTTTCATCCATACTACTGGAGCCTCCAAGGGGATGTCAGATGAACAAGAACAATTCTCTTGGACAAAGTTCGTAGTCAAAGAGTGGTGCAGTTGTTGGCGACAAATGGACCCTCAGAAGACCTTGAAGAATTTGAACAGCTGGCTCCTTTCCACAGGAGATCAATAAAACTGGTAATCCGACTGCCTTCAGGAAGATGCGCACAAGTGCTTGTGCCAAAAAACAACAAAATATCTAAGTGCTAATGGAGAAAATCACAGACTGGACTTCGGCAATTCAGCTTCTTCCCTCCTTGTATCCTCTTTCTTCCAGGAGCAAGAGACTAATTACTCTTTGGCCTCACATCCTTTCGTCTCTTGAAGGATTTGAATAGAAGTCTATAGTCAGATCACTCTCACAGCCTGCACTCCCTGCTCGAGTCAACGCTTGGGTGCTTCTGAATGTGGCATTTGCGTCTGTCATTTTATATTTGTGGCCTCCAACACTGTCTCATACTAAGTAACACTGTTCATTTCAACCGTACGTCACGCAGAAAGACTCCTGGACAGAAGCTACACATGCATATTCCCAACGTTTGGTGTTTACAGCTCATCTTCATAATTACAACCCCCTGTGCATCCCTGCCGGAGCTCACAACTCACCAGTACAACATTCCCACTGAGAAAGATTAAAGAGAAAGGGCAACTTTCCATACAAGACTTACAAATACAGCAGGAAACTGGTGCTGTAACTATTGCATTATGATTTCTGGGGTGAAGTTCAAAAAGGAGGCCAGACAGAGACTACAATCGTTGTATTTTGGCCGAGTCCTTAATTATAGACTTCCAGTAAATTCAGTTATCTTTGCTTGTAAGAATCATGGCAATAAACCACCCCAGACCAAAGTCACCTTTACCTTTACTATACAGAGTATAAAGCAAAGCCCATGACTGAAGACAAATACAGGACTTTGCCACAAGTGAAACACACCAAAGATAACACTGAGCACTAACTCCTCCTGCTGA
>NW_010144677.1:1836-3697 GCF_000699245.1 Pterocles gutturalis
AAAAACTCGTCAAGGGGCAGCTCAGCAGTCACGTTTTCCGCTTTAACGCCCATGCCCAGACTCTGAATGACACAAGACCATGGAAATTAAATTAATTTAACCAGAAATCCCTTGAAACATACTTGTTAAATGCCTTTCCTTAGACATGAGCCTCATATGATATTTCTTCCTCACAAACTACTGAAAATAAACTTCATGGAGAACAGTGCCTTGGGGAAACATCTTATATACTATGATGTGGCAAATCATACTGCATAACAAAGCATGGCTTTGCCAATAAGACACCACAAAATCTGGGCACCCTCCAAGACTCACAGCCCCGGGCTGTGAGGTGTGAAGCAATCTCAACCCCTTTTCCCGTCAGTGGGAGATGATGCTTTCCCAAGTCTCACTAAAGCTTCATCAACTTACAGAAATGGGGCGGTTGTTTTCTAGAAAAGAGGAGATTTTATGTTTATTTCTGTTTTGCTTCTACTCAAGCAAATTAGCCTTTTAAAAACCAAAATAACACAGTGCCAGGCACCATTGACAGTACAAAGCTGACTTAGCAGGAGCGAGAGCCCTTACGGGGCTGATCTTAGCCGGTTCAGTTACTTTTCTGGAAACAGCTTTGACTCTGTTCCATCTCCCTGTAGGAACCTCCTCTGATGTGGATTTTCCATTCCCCAAGTGGCTTATTTCAAATTCAGCACCCGGAAAGGCTCCTCTGGTCCTCCAAGCAAAGCCTGTCTCACCAAGGGCTTAAGACCCACAGAAACGACTCGTTCCCATCGAGTACAGTTCCCTCCAGATAGGTGCCTCTCTGTCTTACTTGAGGTTGGAACATTGATTAAAATTCTTATATGAGAAAGAAAACAGCCACCCGGTGAGGTACTCGGCTGATCCCTGCCAACAGAAACACCCTCGGTGTACTCAGTAAACCGAGAACGTGCAAGTCCTGCTCATTAGCACGAGATCACTTGAGCTGCACTAGCTTTAGACACAGGCATGAGTGTGCCTATATATATATATATGTATATGTATACACACATGTCATAAAACTGGCAATTATGTGCATGTTACACTCAAATTCCACAAAAAGAGACTACACCAACGCTATATTCAAATTCCACAGTCAAGAATGCACAAAAGAGCCCAAAAGGCAGCAGCAAGACAGAATTGAGCATTGTAAAAATCCACACAAGGACAAGACAGCATCCCAGAAACCACTATGCTAACAATTAAAAAGCTAATTTAAAACCAGGAACACATGGTCAGGATTGAGATCAGTGATTGCACCCCTGGAGCTTAGTATCACCACACAGACAGAAATCAATAACTGCCATTAAGAGGTCACTGATAAAAAGCCATAGCAACTGAATCAGTCAACTTGAAACCTATTAACAGCTGTATTAGAAAGAAAGAATTACTTCTTTAATTTGCTAATGACTGTTTCTTTCCTTCCAGATGATCATTTCATACAAACCCGGCAGAAATGCCTTTGGACCCCCCCCCCCCCCCTTATGACTTCAAGACACTCTCCAGATCAGTATCAGGTAATCTGCTTTTCACAATCAGCATCAGCACGTCGATGTCAGCATTGATATAAAAATTAAAAACAACGACACAGGACGAGAGCGATGGCAGGGACACCCAAGGTCCCTATTCCTGTGCTATCTGCACTCGGTCACTCCAGGGCTCAGCCTCTGTCGTTAGAGCTAAACGAGGGGTTACAGCATCACAGCCACCAACTGCAAAGCTTACCAACGTGGTATTTTATCTGCTGAAGATCGTAGGTCAGTGACTGCACTCAACCGGAGGAGGACAATTCAGTGAGGGCTTTTTTTTATCTTCTGTACATCCCTGTCCTCTGAAAGTTTGA
>NW_010144677.1:3738-4050 GCF_000699245.1 Pterocles gutturalis
CACAGCCGCAGAGCTTTGCCTCTTTATCTACTTCCAGTAAAAGTCACTGATCATTAACTGCAATAGCTGGCATTTTCTAAGTCTCTGGCATTTTGCAGGACTCCAGCATGTTCATGCTAAGTGCAACAAAATCCCCTGGATTTTAGACTCGGATCTTAGCATCTTTCTCACTGATCAAACAGAAATCAGACGATCTCGAGGACACCACTGCTCCGAGTGACATCTGAACCTGGGCACAAATCCCTAATATTTTTGTTTATTTTCCTTTTGAAATTTATATTCTTCTGACCAAGCTCTGCCTACACCACACTG
>NW_010144677.1:4062-4386 GCF_000699245.1 Pterocles gutturalis
GAAAAAAACCCCCCGCTCCCGGCCCGTTAGCCACACATGCCAGCCACCATTGACCATTCCACAGAAGAGGAATAAACTCATCAAAACCGAATACTGACACGATGGGTGATGGGTGGCACAATTTCGAAATAAACTTCCAGAACAACAACAAAAAAATCCCCCAAACATCGTTGGCTTTGCCTTCCCGGCGCAGGACGAGGGGTGTGAAAGCTTGTCACCCCCTCGGACCTGCTACAGCCACCCGGCCGGGGTGTGGGAGCGGACACGGAGCTCACAGAACACGCTGTGAAATCACGAAGGGAATTAATTTAGTCTCGACAGCCA
>NW_010144678.1:0-12585 GCF_000699245.1 Pterocles gutturalis
GTCATGTATGGTAAGAACCTATTTTGATGAAGAACATTTGATAGGCAGTGCAGGAGCTCACTGGTGAACTGGTTCCTAAATTACTGCTGTGGAAAAATTGAGACTACATTCCTACTGTGTGCCAAGTAAAGTTAGTGACAATGTTAACAATAGTTTTACTGAATGAAGACTTGGGTAGAATGTTTGGTCACTGTGAAATATGTTAATAGCTCTATCAAATGATGGATTTTTTTCAGTTCTTATTTGATTCTGATTAAAATATCATTAAAAATGAGAGAAACAAAAGAATTTTAATAAAATAGGATTGTGACAGCATTTGAACTTGCGTGTGCAGTGAAAAACACATACTCAACCACATCAAATCTGGTATTACTGTCTATATGTTACTTGTGTTTAAAGTATAACTTAGAAAACCAGAATAGACTGTTGATGGAACATATTTTGTCTACTAAAGAGCCAAATGGATATTAGCGTAAAGGTCATCTGCGCAATCTATATCTTAGACCTGCTGAAATAAGGTGGGTTCATCTCGTGCTGTATGCCATCCTCTTCACTCCAGCAGCATTCACAACAGTAATAGATGTGGAATAGTCCCAATAGAGACATATGTTGGGATTAAAGAAAAGTGTTTCTATCAAGAGAAAACGTGATACAAAATTACATACTGAGTGATTTAGGTCTTTTCCTCATGCGTAGAAGAAACACTATGCTATGCAAATAGCCTATCTTCTCAGCAGTGGATTAGGAAGGAACAGTCGTTCTCACTGGAACCCTGGAGTGGGGAAAATAAATCATTTTCAGAAATTGCTAAATTGCTTTCTTGGATTTCTTGTGATATGACAGGCCAGATCATTTTGGCTGTGCTCACGTTGACAAATATCTTTCCGTACAACTACTTTGACTAAAAAAATAGGATTATTCACTTCGGCAAAAAGCTTCTTCACATTACCCAATAGACATACAAATAGGAAGAATTTGTCACCACCTAGCAGCATTATCTTACAGTCTTTCCTTTGAAAAGAGTTTAAGATGCCTTAGGATTCTGACTACTAGCTAGCAACCAATATGAAGCTCCTTGTCAGTAATTGCACTTCTTTTTCAAACGAATAGCTTTCCAAGGAAAACACAGAGAACAGAGTGTTCTTGCCATGTCAAAGATAGTGTGTAGGCTGATTGCTGCAGTGGTTCGGTGGAATGCTTGTATGGCTGGAAGACCTCTGCATTGGCCTTGAGGAACAATATTTGCCTAACCTTTGCCTAAGCTGCTGTGGTTGTACTAATTGTATTGCTTTCTTGCATTTGAAAGGCTCAAACTATAGCTAGAATACCCAACACACTGATTTTCCCCTAACCATTTAGAAAAATAGGGCTCTCTAGAACAAGTTCACTCACTTCTTAGAACAGGAATATCTGCCCCCCCCCATTAATTTATTGCAAGGAAATAGGGAATACTTCCTTAAGGGACTGATAAACTCTGTTTCTAAGGGTAACTATTGTCTGCATAGATCTGAGAACTAAGAATTTTGTTTGTAACCTTAACTAGTGATGTCTTAATTTTACATGGCAAAAATTAAGTCAAACTTCTTATTTTCTTCCCAGAAAAAAAAAAAATCAAGTGGAAAAAAACCGCATTTTATCTTAAGAATGTCAGATATTAGTGAAGAGTCGTTTCCTGACAACGTGGAGCAGTTGGGAAGCAGATCAGTTCTTTCCTGTCTTCTCTTTTGACTTCTATAAACTGATCAAGAGTTTGAGTGAATTAATGGAAATTCCTCCAATATTTAAAAGTGGAGTAGGGTTAATATGGACTGGTAGCACTGCCTGTACAGTACCTGGTATCTGCCTCTATAGGTCTGCAGCATCAGGATGGAGAAGCAGTCATCACACAGAGTGCAGTGGGGATACTGATCTGCAAAATCTGTAAGCCACCCAAACAAGATTACTTCTGAAGTAATATAACTTAAATCCTCTCCCTCATGTTAGGAGGAAAGTCAGCAGTCAGAACATCCTTATTGAAAACCCATATAGGATATAAGAATATTTTTTACCTTCAGCTTTCTTCCCTTTTGGCTTAGCCTTCTGTATTTCTCCCTGAGAGGTAACATGTTGAATGTAAACAAGCAGACTGTTTTGAAAATCAAAGATAAGTCCATAAACAAAGTGTGATACAGCCTAAAGTAAACAACTGGATATAATGTAGCAGTTGGACTGATTTTATAACACCTCATTAGGAAAAAAGAAACCCTTAAAATTGAGGAACCATTTGTTTTTTAGTCTTGGTTTATCTTTCACTTTAAGATAAGTGATTACACTTTTGCTGCAGAAAGTATCAAACACCAGGTCAAAAAACACCAGGTGGTTGGGTTTGCTTTTGTTCTAGTCTATGTGTAAGAGTTTGAGTGTTGTGAACTAATCGAGTGATCATTAGAGCTGTTTTCTTTGCATGTCACTTTGAAAGACTGGCTGAGAGTGCTGCAAAATGCAGGTGCAAGCTGAAAATTAATGAATTATAAGACTTGGAAGTGACGGTTTGTGAAGCATCATTTGCTGGTTATAACTATGTTAATGTACTTTGTTACAGCTTGCTTTCTGTCTCAGAAGCATTCTCTCACATTGTTTCATTTCAAAAAAGATTCTTCTCAGTCAAAGTAACACTTCCCTAGTTTTCTTTGGAAGGAGCCCAATTCTGTTGTGTAAAAGTAACTATTCCCCTGAAGGAAAATATTATTTAAAGATGCTAATGTAGATGTGAGACTTCTTTATTTTAGTAAAGTACATTTTCAACATCATAGATCTTTCCTATATATGAAAGTAAAGCCAGACCACTTTTCCCCCTGTTCCCTGAGTTTGACATGGCTTATCAAATCGAGGACATAAATCACTGTCTTTTCATATTTCTATTCTCTATCATCAGCTCTAGAAAGCTAATGGGTACGATTTCAAACACTGGAATTTATTCCTGAAAAGCCAAGTCTGATTGTTTGCTTTTATGTTCTATTGCTCCCATTGTAAAGGACCCCATTCAGCTGGGAGTATGTTAATGCGATGCACTCATTAGAGAGGGGTACAAGTGAGATTGCATGAATTACGCCCTGAACCAGTCTTTGGCTCTGACAGTACTCTCCATCTCTTGCCTGTGTAAGTATGCACAAGTTCTGTTTGAAAAGATGCCAAGTTATTCCTACATTTTGAGGTTTTTGCCAGCTGCTGCTTAAGTACATGAGGACACAGAATTCATGACCCCTTTCTTTGTTATCCCATCTCCCCTGGTGCTTTAAACCACAGACACCGTCTTTTTCTGCAGACTTACAAGCACTAGAATCGGTTGTCAGAAGTCAAGCCTGGCAGACTGTCACTGAGTGAAGCTTTCACCCAAACTCAACATTATGCTCATAATAAGGGAAAACAAATCACAAAATTCTTGGAGGCAATAAGATCTTGAGATGTTCAATTTGTGATAAAACTGAACTGTTTGTTTATAAAGACCAGCAACATCTGAAAGAGTTTCAGTGTGTCTGTATATTCTAAGGTTCTAAAGTTCTGCTAAATTTTCATAGGCTCAAAGGTAGAGAGAAAAGTCACCAGTATTTGCAAATGGCATTTGTTTTCCTCCACAAACACGGAGAACTTGTACAAGTATAAATAAATCATTCTTCTGCTTTCATTGCACACTCATCTTCAGAGCTTTGCCTCCTATCTGTGCGGGAAAACACAGGTTTACAAGTTGAAGCTTTAGTACAGATAGCCAGGAAAATGAATTAGATGTATTTTATAACATATGGCTGCTTTAACAGGTAATGTTGATTATTCAAAGCAAAGAATTAGCATCTTAGATCAAAAAGATGAATAAAGGTTATTGTATGAGAACAGACGTTTTTATTTATCTTTACTGTCTTCCATCAGAAATACCTATTTGATCCAGCTGCATCATTTGATCTTCTGTATCATAAATGGCTTTTTTTTTTTCCTCTAGACATTCATGATCTAGTATAACCATGATTTTCTTTCTTTTCTTAAAGGTGTAGCTGTCACATGTGATAGTACGTATAAGTTATTTCTCAACAGAGCACAGGAACTTAGTGTTGACAAGTTACAGCACTCCCAACAAAGTTACAGAACTTCCAACAAAGGCTAGTGATGGCAGAATATTATAAAAGTTTAGGAGAATTGTTTGAATAAAGACCAAAAAAACCCAAGACTTTGGGTGCTATGAATCTCTCAAGAGTTCCCTTTCCATATGTCATTTCTTCCTATCTATGGACAATTTTGAAATACCACAAAGAACACTTTTTAATTGCAATTTTTTTTCAGTGCCATTAGACAGCAGCAAAATTTGTTGGATGGTTTGATCAACTGAACTACACTGCTTTTGAGATGAGGGTGTTATTCATATCTTTTCTGGTATCTTATTTACCTAACGCTACTTGTCTAATTGCTTTGAACTATTTTTACTTCTCTCACTATCTGTTTAGATGGTGAGATCTTCAGTGCCTCTCTCTATAGGTTTGTATAATGCCTAGCATGGAGAGGTATTATATTGTTATCTAGGCATGACTCAGGTGCAGATAACAATCACAGAGGCACAGCTGGCTTGCCAAGAGAGTGCAAAGCTGTGAGCATATTCCTTTTAACAAGTGCTTGCAAGTATCATACATTCTCAAAAAGTTTAAATCAGATTAAGGGAGGGTAGATAGTTTGGGAGTTTTATGCCATCGTTCTTCTCTAATTGTGAACGGCAAATTCTTTGTTAGGAAGAATAAGCTTCCTAAACCTTATAAATGAAAAAAATCTTCATTTGGGTTGCCAAAAAAGGCTTTCAAGTGTATAGAATCCTACAAAGAAAAGAAAAAGAAATTCCAGAGACAGGAGACCACACTGCTGCAGTCTTTGAAGGTATAATAATGCTAGTGCCAGTCTTCCCTACCTCGGAGTGCCAAATTGGCACTTACTGTAAAGCTCCCCTTTCCTAGCGTTACACTCAGCAGTCAAAAAAAGCCAGGAATGAGTGGAAAGTGTTGATTTATCTCTGGGGAAGTCCAATGCCAGCATTTGAAAAGAGGATAAGGAATATAAGGGAAAACAGAAGAAGAAAAAGGAAAGGGGAAAACGGGATAAAACCAGAGATACAAAGGAGCAGAGAGTGCAAAAGCATATGAAAAAGAGACAACAGAAAAGAAGATTTACCATGGAAGTAGTAGTTGAAGTCCAAAGTTTGCCACCAGTTACTACTGTGCGTAAAAATCTCGTCTTGTATTAGAGTTGGTTTCCGTCCTGAGTATTCAAATATTTGTAGAAGGCAAAGATCCCCTTGGCAGAGCTTCCCCATTGAGTTATATTCTAAGTGACACAAACAAAAGATGAGTTTTTTGTAAAGCATCTGTCAGTGTGATGTTTTACCAAGTATCATACACAGTTTTGAGAATCAAGAAGACAGAGTAAAATGCAAGCAGCCACATACACCAAAAAAAACCCAAAACAAAAAAAGAGACCACAGGCACCCTTAAATGAAAAAAATAAAGATTGCTCCTGTCTAAATATGATCACCAAAAGCAAACGGCCTTGCAAGAACAGTCATGTCTAGACTATAACGATTAATTGTCCTATGGTACATGGTTGCCACTGGAAATGGCTCCTTAGATAGGACAGGAATAACTAGGATTTGTTCTGGGCTGCAACATTACCATCAAGTGCAGCAGGTGAAGACTTTATGTAAGAACATCTTACACATTACCTCTACTTCATCTCTTAGGACTAGCGCTTGTACGTGAGGAGGCCAAGTGTGAGCATGCAGAAACAATCTGGAATCTCTGCTGTTAGTTTGCTGGGTAATAAATTCACTAATCAGTCACCAGGGACCTTGTTTTTTTCCTGAGTGGTCAAAGCCTGTTTCTGAAGAAAATTAAATATTTCTATTATCTACCAAAACAAATCTAGAGAAAATGCCATTGCTGACTTTCTCAAAAAGTATAATATTATGCCTTGAAAAAATAAATTTTATGTTCTCCAAGAATCAGACTGAGAGATGCAGTGCATTCTTATGCTCTTCATTCACAATAATTCAGAGTTTGACTATCCCTCTATTAGCTAAAGGGTAGCAGCTTCCACTTCATAACTGTAACACCCCCACTATCTGTGGATGAAACTGTGCAATATTTTTTGAGGGTGTCAAGATGTGCAGGATCAAGCTGATGCTCAAAATAAGAACAAATAGGTTCTATAAAGTAAATACATACATACATATACATACATATTTATTATTGCCCAAAAAATCCATCAATCATTTCAACATTTTGTCAGAGGAAAAAAAAAAATCCACCACAAAAGGCCAAAAAAACCCACTTTTCTACTTCTAATCAGTAATAAGTTGCTCCATCTGAAATGGAAGATTTTAAATAAAGTGTATAGTTTCTGAGAAATAGAAGTTATTTCATCAAAAATCAATTTTCTGTGCAGATAATGAGGATTTTGACCTGACTTTAATGATCAAATTAAGAAATGAGTGGGAAATTGCATGTCCACTGTCCTCCCCGCCGTCTGCAGTATCCGCCCCCTGCTTTGAAACATGCTGTAGGTACCTGACAGAATGTTTCTAATTTTAACTGATTTGGTGATTTGCTGTTACTTATTTTGCAAGAAAAGCTATTAGAAAAGCTCCAGAGGTTTGTTCTCACAGAGGAAAAGGACAGCAGAGGTGTGTTGTGTATGTTGCTCTGGAAGTATTCAAATTCAGTGGCAACCTGAACTTCGATGAAAATGATTGTACCTCTGGTGGGACTGCAAGTTTATGTTAGGAAATGTTCGTTTACTTTATAAAATTAATAAGCGTGTGCCTAAATGCAATTTTCAAGTAGTAAAGTGGTTCCTTTTGGGGTAGGAAAAAAAAAAAAAAAAAAGAAAAAAATCAAATTAATAGAAAGAATCGAGTTTTTTTAGTAAGTACAAATAAGATGGGAGCAAAAATGCCAGGAAGCTTAAAAATAAATGCTTCCTAAGGTATGTGTAATTGCACTTCCTTGTAAAATAGGAAGAGGCCAGAATTGCCTTTCCACCTTAATTTCATTATTTCATTCCTTATGGGCAAAATTCGTGCAGTTTACAGGAATGATCCAGACTGTTTCTCAATGAAAATTCTAATGTGCTGCAAAGTACGTAATGCAAGGTCAGGAACAGGAAATACTGCAAAATGACAATGTAAATTGTTTGACATATCATTTAGCTCCATGGAAAATCTGGTTTCTTAATTAAGACTATATATTTTTATCTTAAGATCCCACAATCTCATCCGCTGTGCTATCTGTCAAATTATATGTGGTGTACCTCTTACAGCTCTATTGCATTACCATTCCTTTTATGAAATTTCTGTTCAACAATCACTTCCCTATGATATTTCATTCTCTTTTGAAATCAAAGTTTTAATTCTGGGCAGGTGGCTGTTATTTGAAAAGAGGGGGAGGGAAGGGACAGAAAAAAATCTTCAATAGTTAAAGGTTTTCTGCCACTGTTCTATTTGACAAGGGAAGTCTTTACAGGTAATTGAAATAGTTCACTTTGTGCAGGAAATCTGTAACGTTCCTGTCGCTTTCTGCATGCAGATGACAAGCTGCTGCCAGCTGTACAGCATCGTTTGCTGCAGCTTCAGGGACTTGAGTGATTTTCATCCATTCAAATTGGTCCAAACCATTGAACTATTCCCATCTCCAGCATTTGTAGAGCCAGACCAATTTGCCCTTATCACAACAGAGTTGCCGAAGGCTTTGTGAATTACAACCTGTTTCTCATGTTTATTGATGGACTGATATTTGGGAAAGGACCAAAAGAATAATAGTAAAAAAAGTACAGTTCATTTCCATTGGAATTGAATTTTTCTCTCTTTCTTTCTTGCTTGCTTTTTAAGTTCCATTTTTCTTTTCTATTTTTGGGGGGATGGCAGGGGATAAGGGGACACATAGAGCTCGGTTTCTAAATGTGAGGCCTCTGGGAGAAAGAACTGAAGTAATTGAATCGGATTAGACAAGCCAGCAGAACAAAGTCACATTCCATGAGGCTTTTCCAGCATTGAGTAGATGAATAGTAATTATTTAAGGATTAGCACAAGTCTAAGATGTGGTCCACTCTGAATACTCTTCACCATATATAAACAAAAGCAAGATGTAATATATGCTATTTAAGCTCCTTTTTATCTATAATAGATTTCTTTTAAAGCTGCAAGAACTTGAAAAAATCCTGCATGGCGAGTAAGCACTCATACTGTTTTTCAATAAAGAATTAAACCCTTTAAGCTTTAATTCTAAAGAGAGCTTAATTAGAGATACTTAGTCTAGCTTTAAATTATGTCCACCCTCATTCTGGTGGTGTTTGTTTGTTTTTTTTTTTTTTAAGTACATCAGCAAAGAAAAGAGGAATATTTTAAAGTGGCTTGTTCAGTTGGTTTTTCAATGGTTTATGGTATCCATATTTTTTGTAATTTCTGAGGTCTTCCAGCTTTATTATACCCACCTTGGGCCGCATCTTTAAAAGTGACTTGCAAGGCTTATTTTAAACTGGATTTGAACCCCAGTTTTTATCAGGTATATCCTTAGTGGTCAAATAAGGACATTAGACCATAGCACCTCTTGACTGACCTTTAAATAAAAATTGTGTATTTTTTAATTTCTAATTATATCTCCCAGTGTATTGTCAAATTACTTTGGGTGCATTATCTGATATTACCACACGTCAGAAGAATCATGTTTTGCAGTAAGCTGTAGTTCCTAGGTGATCTTTCTGTAGAACCATGAAGTAACATAGTGGGAGATTAATAAAGATGAGGTCGTGGCTGTGATTCTTTGTTCCTACTTCATTTTGTGAGGTATTCACAATCCTGTGATAGTTTTCTATCTCCAGGATTGGATTGCTTTTATTGCCTAAAAGGTCTCTGCTCTTTGTTTCTTTTCCACATACTTTATTTAATAAAGCTTTTGTTGTGGCTTTGGTTTCCCTCCTCTCTCCATATTATGAGATAAATGAAATAAAGAGTAGATCTACCACCACGTGACCACATTGTGGATTCACTGAGAAGAGCAGGAATTTATTACTTAAGCATAAGCAAAATATTTGTCTTCCTGAAAATTCATCCAGGCACTTCTTTTGGGAAATTCCAGCATTCTAACCTTTATATATCCTGTCATTTGGGAAATTTCAGGTCCTAGATGTTGGAGAACACTTTTTTTTTTTTTTAATGCCTTATTCACTGGATTTGGTTCATTTTGAGACAGACAATCTTCATGGCTCTTTCTGTTGTCTGTAATGGCTCAATAGGTTTGAATTAATTTAGACGTGTGAATTTTTAGAGGTTATATTCCCCTAGAGGCTAATGTTCTGTGAATACTTGTTTTTATGGACCCCAGGGGGTTGCAGTCAGGACATGAACATTTGGACCAGGATTGAGTGGACAGGAGGCAAAATCAAGACTAAAGGGCTTGAAGGCAGAGCCAGAGACAAAGATACGGGGGCAGGAGGTTCAGTTGCTCAGACAAGCCTATGCAGTAATGCAGAGCTTGTCTATACATAGGGCCAATCGTGCCACTGTCAAAGGAAACTAAAACACATGAAATTTCTTGGGATCGATTAAATATTGTGGAATATTTGAAAAAATAATGAAGTGTGTAAAGTTTTTTCTTTCACAAATACATAGCTCTCAGTACTTCATGTAAAAGTAAACCTCTCTTATTTCCCCAAAGTGTAGATGCTTTCTGAAAATGCTTACTTGTAAACGTTGAATGCAATCAGGAGCAAAATTCTATGAATTTGAGCATTTTGAACTATAAGCATTTGTTTTGCTTGTGTAGCAATACAGATCAAACCACTGGTTTGGATTTTCTGTACGTCAGTAAACATGTCTGGAAGATTCAACATTTTCATTAAAAGCCTCTTTTAAAGAGGGTGTGGAAAATGTAACAAAGTCTGAAAAAGATTCAGAGTCTGTGTTTATAGAACAAATGGGGATTGTGACTTTGAATTAGTGCTTAGAGATAATCTTCTATTAAACCAATTAGTAGAACTGGAAGAAATAGACAAATTCTTCAAGTATGCAATTTCTTTTTCCATTGTTGGACAGGCAACGCAAGCTTGAAGCTACCCACCGATGAGAACAAATGCTTTTAGTTTAATATTTATCACTTATATCATCTGAGGGAAAAAGTAGTTGAAAGGTACCGTGGAACAGAAGAGACCTCAGTATGAAGAACAGATGATAAGGTGTTGTGCCTGGGAAGCATGATACTTGAGCAGCCTGCGAGGACCCACTGTGTTAATAGGGTGGGATGATAAAGAGGATGGCCTTCCTACAAGGAACTGAGGAAAGGCATTAGTCCAGCTTCTTACACTTGGAGGATGGATGCTAAATTCAAGGTCTGTTGTGGTTTCATTAAGCTGTAGGGAACATCTGTGTTTGTTGATAGACTGATAAGCCAAATGAGATTTGAGTTCTTATGCTCGGAAAAAAACAACCCTGAAATAAACAACATACAGACTAAAAAATTCACACACACACAGAAATGCCAGCGATCCGAGTGGGGTTTTATCTCAGTACATACCTCTTGGCCAGGAAAGGAGTACAATCACTACTAACTCAAAAGAGGCAGGATTTGCTCCTGTTGTAATACAGTCAGGAAAGCTGTTTACTGAGGCTGAAGCCAGAGTAATTGCCTCTGTCAGCAGAAGAACAGGGCACTGCCCACTATGTTGCATTAGCAACATGAAAAATATTAATACGGTGTACAACCTTTCATTTGTGATCTCTGGTGCCACTTCTGATGACTGAAGGTCTAAGGCACAAAAACTTTCCGCAAACTCAGCTTTGATCAAGAGATGTTTCTACTGTCTGTACGTATCAGACTTTTGCTATAATTGGCCTTACCAATTTTGTTCACACTTCAACTGTGCAGAATATGTAGCACACCGGTAACAGGCTGTCTTGTGTTGATAACAAGCTTTTTAATAAATCACTCATCCTTCCTATAATAAGAGGACCTTTTGCTGTGTTTTCTTCTCAAAAGTAAAGAGAAAAATAGTTCTGCCACCTGTATTGTCATTTTCTTGTCTGTCTTATTTTCATCCTTTCGTGGTGTGACATGGTGCAACATAACAATAAGAAAAAAGGAAAATTGCTCGTTTTCTTTATTTTGATTTTTACATGGAACGCTACTGTTGTTCCAGAAGTCACAGGACCACAGAGAGATTCAACTGGAGGACAGGGGAAGAGGGATGATGGTGTGCAGAAGTGACTAGAGGGAGGAAAAGGAGCAAACAAAACAATGCTAGGCAAAAAATGGAGGAACAAGCTATTTAAATGTTAAACAGTATCTTCTGATTCTCAAAGATACTTCATCATGTAGGTTTTTTTCTTGAAGTAAGGAGTCAGCTGTTGAAAATGTTCAAGTTCCTTCAATTTATTACCTAAGCTTTTAGTATTTAAAACACTAAAAAGTGTCAGTTAAGGAAGGGGTAGGAATATCAGCATAGTATGTGCGTAGAATAAACACAGCAGAATTACACAGTCCCTACATGGACATATTGTCACACAAATGTTTCAAAATTCCTACACAGATGAGGCATCTTTCCTTTAATTAAAATCACATAGTTTCTTATTGAAATAAATCACAAACACAGACTTTTGAAATCAGTGTGAGGTTTTTCATTTGGTTCAGTGGGCCTTGAATACAACCCTGAGACAGCGGACTGTCTAAGAAGCCTGCTTTAAGGACCAATAATGTATGTAATGGTACTTTTTATAACATGGACAGCTAGAAATCTCCTCTCATAACATTTAATTTCCACAGAGAATAGGCCTGAGAGGCACCTGGCAACCAAAGAGATTATTGTATCCTTTATATCTAATATTTGTCATTGACCATCACAGGCTTGAAATTTAGTCACTTTTGATTATTGATTTTTCTGAATTTTGCTTCATGTTGAAATTCATACTTAATTATTATGCCCTCAACCAGGAAGAAGCCAAGTTGATTTTCCTCACAAGTTGAGCCTATGTTATATGTACAATTCCATAGTGTGTGCCTAGCCTTCTGTAGTCAGAAATGTGTCTCTACATTATCAACTCTGTGTTTTAATTAAAGGTCAAATGGTTTATTGAAAGAGAAAATGTACAAAAGTTGCATCGCATAAGCATCAGAGCATCGAGATGAGGAAGATTTTGAAGGTTGAAGTTGGTACATCTGATGTTATCTTGAAGCTAAGAACCATATTTTCAAAGACAGGTAGGCAGTGGGATTTTGAACATGTTACAGGCACACAATTTCAGTAACAGAGCCTTTAAAAAGATCCCTTTAGGCATTATTTACCTGCTTGAAGAACACTGAAAGGCAAGCTTTCGAACATATGAACCCTGGATACATTCTTTATCTTTCTCCTTTCCTTTTAGATTACTTCTTCCACATCTTAGTAGCTCTGGAATTACACAAATTATGTGGCTACTATGATCTTAAACGTAATGCTGAACACATTACTTTATCTGTTGAATTTTCTTGCTGACTGTGAATAGAGTCAAACTTCTTCTCATCTGAAGCAACCTTCTTCTTTGTCTAGCAA
>NW_010144678.1:12598-31155 GCF_000699245.1 Pterocles gutturalis
TGTTCAGCGTGTATGCACCACACCTTTTACCAAGAGCTGGTCTTGCTTTCCCTCCTCCAAGTATGTCTGTCTTTCCCAATTAAAATTTTCATTACTTCCCCCATTAAGATTATGATCAGCCTCATTTCTTCATATTAGAAAGGATGTTAAAGCCTTCTTTCAGATCATTTTATCTCGAATGCAAATTGTCATTTCTTCTTGTCTCACAGAAAAGTTCATGCTCTGAATCTATATCAAAGAGCGCTGACAACACAAGAGCCTAAATCTGCTGCTGAGGCTGCTTTCAAGAGATTGTTTTATTTCTGTAGTGCTGCCTTGATTAGATATTACTTGTCAGATGGGTGTTATGATGGATCCAACTCCAAAACACATGAAGTGAGTTTGCAAATTTTGCATTATCTCCAACCTCTGTTCTTCTGTGTGGAGTACCCTCAAACACACTGAATTTCCTGTTATAACAGTTGAAAGCACCCTTATTCTTCTTATTTTTTTATTTTTTTAGTCCGCACACTTACAAAATGTACAAAATTTTAGAAGATGTGATCTGTCTCTGTGAGTAAGATAATTGAGTAGCAAGAATTTTTAAATATAAGATCTATAAATCAGTCTGACTGACATCAAATCGTACTGGACTGTTGCTCTTTAAGAAATACACTACATCAGTAACATCATTATTGCGTGACAGGAATCAGCCTGTAATATTTAGTTAGGTTGCAACAACAAAGCACATTTGGGAATCATTTACTGGAGCTCAAAGAAGATGGATAAAAATCAATATTGCATGTTGCCTACATAGCTGTTTCATTCTCCAGTTGCCAACAAGGAATAAATTGGTGCTAGAATTAGAATTCTGACATATCATTAATCAGAGGAATAAATATGAAACAGCTTGATGAACCCTGGTATAAGAAACACAATTTCAAATAAGAAGTCACCCCATATGTTTCATTTCTTGCTAGGGCTTTATGTAATTCAGCAAATTGTACTATACATTTTGGCAAAAGGGACACCAGAGCTGTCAACTTAATTTTTTTAAAGGGAAAAGCTCAAAAGATAATATTAGTTCCACGTCACATAGAGCAATCCTGCCTTTTCTACTTTTATATGGATTTAACCATTGTTTTCAGAAATGAGGCTGTAATCCTGTGAGGGTAGGTATGAACCTAATCTGACACTTTACAGATACAGTATTTTACATATCTGTTTCAATTCAGCAGTTTAATCTTTCTCATTTCAATCTACATGGCCTTTCTTTTGGTCAGCCAGCTATAGTCGGCATATTAATGGACTGATATTACTAATGAATTTGGTTCACTGAAGACAAACAAGAACCTCCCCAGAGGCACATTTGGACTCATTTATTAATGGCAGTCACATCTCAGCACAGACATCTTCAGAGTTTGTGCCAACACACCAACATTTCCTTTTAAAAAGAAAAGAAATTGTCCCTTGGACAGTAGAATTAATGATTATGATTTTTTTTTTTTTTTTTTGCATTTGGGTTGTGTTCTTATGCTGCCCTTTTCCTGTCTCTGAGGATTTGCCCTCTCTATTCTCAGTAATGAGCAGCAGCATTTCACTCCACAGTCTGCCACTGAATGGAAAAGCTGGTACCCACCAAGTACTGAGATACTGTAGAGCTTCCTGGACGAGGGCTTAGTACCTTTCAAGAACAGGGGAATACTTTGAAGTGTCCTCTCACTTTGGTCTTGTTCTAGATCAGGAGTAATGGGCCTAACAACAGAAGGGGCAGTTCAAACTGGCGATGGAAAGCTTTTCCCTCTCCCCTGCTACTGCAGCAAAAGCCCTTTGCTCCCTTCCTAGGACCCACAGAGTTCCCCTCACTACAGGTCTAGAGTGCCTCTGCTCTTCTGCCTTTTTTTTTGTGGGGAAAAGGGAAGAGAGCCGAGCTGTGGGAGGAAATGAAGAGTGTGGTCAGAACCGCCCTCCTCTTCCCCCTGCTGTGTCCAGGAGCTGCTCAGGCAGCACAGCTGAGCTCTGGTGAGGGTGGGAAGGGTCAGGGCAGAGGGACAGGCTTAGCAGAGCACAGCACTGGGCAAGGCAGGACAGGAGACTGTAGGACGTAAGGCCAGTACTGTAGGTACTCAGGGAACCCAGTATCTTCATCCTCAGCGTTTTCATATTCCTTGTCTTTTCTTGGTTTTTATTAATTTATTTTATTTATTGCCTTTAATGGTTTATCATCCAACATTGTCTGCTACCCGCTTGAAACACAGAATGCCTGTCTCATGTCCCCAGCCTGCAGCAGGGTGAGAAGGGCTGTTGCTGGTTTCAAACCACCTGTGTGCAGATTGTCCAGCCAGCAGAAGTGTGTTTGTGCTCCGGCAGTAGCCTTTCTCTTAGTGGGGCTCTGCTTCTTTTGAAGGAAGGAAAACACTGATAGCTCATTTTAATTTCAAAACAAAACAAAACAAACAAAAAAACCACCCCAACACCATCACACTAAAGAGCATAAGCCAAGAAATCTGTAAATGAGGCCAAGAAATGTATCAATGAGGCAGACAGAGGAAATAAGTTGCAGTCATGTGTAAAACCCTTGGCCTGGGACAGGATAAATTTTCATTGTTGGGAGAATAAGTTGCCGGTGATTTGGAGCTCTTACACCTCTATGTTAAATGATGATTTATTTTTCTGATGGTGCTAGTTGTGGGGAAGAATTACAGATGGTGTCAAGATCAAGTCTCTTGGTGTGAAGATCTTCTAGTGTAGAAATACAGCCTCTGTAGCCACCTATATTGAGGTCACTATACTGACTATATTCACTGAACATACATGTCTGTGTAGTCGCCTGGCTATGCAGTGGCTGTGGTGTATGTAGGTCAATGCTATGACATGTTCTCTTCTCTCCACACTAGCTGCTGTGGTAGGGCTGGTAACGGCAGGAGTGGATGTTACAGGCTGTTGTGGGAATGCATCTGTTGTCGGGCTTAGCTGGAGTTTCCCGTCCCTTGCAGTGCTTTGATTGTGCCTTTCGTCTGGGGTGCTTTTAAGCTCTGCTGTTTGTGTGTAAGCATTAATTCTGCCACAGTGCAATGTTTCGATCTTTGTGTTTTTTTGAAATAATCCTATAATCCTTCCGCATTCTAAATTGTTGCATAATTTGGACTGAGTAAAGGCACTATACGTACCTCTGGCCTGCTTTGCAGACACACTGTGGACTTAAAGGTCACACTGCTTCCTCAGAAAATCAAGGCATTAAATCAGTAAAACGTTGTCATAAATTTAAAAGAGGTACTTGTAATTGCCTGTATTCCAGGACAACAGATGTACCCCAAATCCCCATATTTAGTCTACCCAGGAAAGATGTTCCTTGTTATTTGTCTCAAAGCGACAGGGAAACAAACTGTGTTACAGATAAACGAACATATCCCAGGGTGCCTGAATGCTCATTTCAAGTCTGAGTAACTCTGAGGTGTTATAAACATATGTGTGTGGGCCAGAGTAATCTGTCCAAAAGTTATGAGTTGGTATGTAATGATTCCTTGTAAAGTGGTTTTTAATTAGTAGAGAAATATTCCCATGAAGTTCAGTGTCAGAATTAACCTTTCGGCTTGTCTTCAGTAGCCAATTTTCTTATATCTTGTATTTCACAGACTAGGTGTATGCTCACAGACACTTCCAGGGGTAAAAGGAGAAGTGTGAGAGCCAGCGAGTGCTGTGAATCTTCTCAGTGTATCAGTTTCCAAAACACCTGCATTAATCGGTGCTGAACACATCTAGTGTGAAAATGGCTGAACTGCTCAGTCTTTCAGTGTCATATCATTTCATACAAAAAAAGCAAAAACATCTTTTGAAGGTCTGGTCTGTTGATTAATGTTTTTGTTAATGTCAAAAAGTCAAAGTATTGACAGATTCTGAAAAGTAAAATGCACAAACTTTTCAAAAAGCAGGGTTGCCTATTTGAGTAAGAACACAAGGTTTTCACCAGCATCTTTTTTCTGCTTATGAACTTTAATAGTGTAAGACTTTGTGATGTTCAGCCTTTAATATATTAGCAAAAAAAAAAAAAAAAATCAAATTACTCAAAAGCATGTGAGCAACTTTCCCTGATCTCCCAAAAAATCTCAGGATGCCCTATCTTAAACAGATCTCTTTATAGAACCATCTATTCTGCAGACTGCAAAATAAATAAGTAGCTTGTGTGCAAACAGTTGCTTTGCTGGATTACTAATGACTTAAGCTTGGGCTAATTTACTCGACTGAGAAACAAGCTGATTTAATCTTTGTGGATTTTTCATGCATTTAGTGTTAGCATGGTTCAGCTGCTTCTAGAGTCTGAAACAGCTCATTCAAAGTTATCTTTATGTTGGTGATCAAAGAATTTCTGCAAACAGAAATGTGAGAGCTTTACAGTATTACTTTTCCCAGTAAACATTAGCTGCTCTGTTTACAAAATAGGCTTTGTTTGCTTTTATAGCTTTTAAATAAAGTCTGTCAAAATAGCATGTGAGAGCCCTGGTTGTGGGTCCATAGCTGTGAGACCTGCTGGGATTTAGCAGAGGAGGACTGATGGTATTTACACCTTGACAAGCTCTTTTTCTCCATTAAAGGGCTGAAAGGGAGTCGACATTAACAGTTTATTTTTCTAGGATGGACAGAGGAGTAAAATTTCACAATAATAACTAGTTATTGTTGAAATAATGTGGATATATCCGCACTGCATGAATGTCTTTCAAATGAGGCACGTATGTGGAAAGTGTTGTTTAAACTCAAACAAACAAACTAGTCTTGACTCCATAATAAAATCCATCTTAGGCTGATTTTGGAATTTGTTCTAATTGGGTGTTAAATGGCACCTCAGTTTTGGTACCTTCTGTTGACTACAGTATGGATATAGCAGTAAACAGAAAGTCCTTACCTGTTCCGTATGAGCCTTGGTCCATTTTGGAGCAAAGGAAATGTAGATTTCATTTAATTTTAATAAGAAATGAAACAGCAATAAATACATTTTTGCTTAAGATGAGAAATAGGGTAAGTAATTAGACTTGTAGAATCTTGTCCAACCCTCACTCAAAGGAGGACTATCTGACCCAGAACAGGTTGCACTGGACCTTGCTTGGGTGTTGCTGTGACAGGGAGCTGGGTTCATTCTCATGTATGAGTTGGGAGAAGGTAAGAACACGTGCTAAATTTTTAACTGTAAATCAGAAAAAAAAAGTTATTTTTTTGTGGACAATTATTACTTTATGCATCTACTTGCAATCGAGAACTGAAACAGTTTGGTAGAATAAAAATAAGTTGAAAACATGTTGAAAATGCAAGCAACCCTCATCAGATTTAGTATTTCCTGGGTTTTTTCCCCTTTTCTGTTGGCCTCTCCAGTGAGTTTTGCTTTTAAGATTTTGGAGGATTAATCCAGCATATCTCTCTAGCTTTGCCCTCTGTGATCTCACATGATAAACTCAGAATTAATTCCTCATACCCTTTCTGATGGAGGAGATAAGCCTTTAGATAAAATGTTATTTCAGGTGCTGTCTTATCCGGATGTTTGAGCTGACAGTTAAATTGCAAATTAAAGGTTCAAAACTCTGGATTATGGACTCCAGTTCCATTATTAATGAAAAAATCTGCCCTTTTTACAGTTTGTAGTTTTTCTGTTTTCCAACAAACTCTCCAAAAATATGGTGAAACTTTTCCGCCCTCCTGTGTAAACAAAAAAAAAAAAAAAAAAAAAAAAAGAAATAGTGATACATACAGTCCTGCCTTTGGAGGACAAAGCTCCTACCAAAAATAATTGATTTGTGCCTATTCTGTCCACTTGAATGGCCAGCCTGTGGAAATGTGAAGTTACTTCCGTAAGGCACTTCTCGCTTTGGAATAAAGCCTGAGTCAGACTTCCCTTATTATACTAGTCTGCAAAGTTTGTGTCCTAAATTTTAATATGACAGAAATTTCTCCATTGTCATTAACCTTTGTATACAGCTTATCAGTTTTGCCACTTCCGTTGACTCATTTTCCCACTCACCCTATGGGGATTTATCTCAGTCATCTCTTCATACTTTTAAATTACATCACTAAATAACAGTTGGCCATACGACTTCAAAGCTACATATTTTATTGGGCCTTCCTGTAAGGACAGGCCACTCTTGATAGAATGCTACAGATACTAACAGTTCTGTTTTACGTGAAATCTTTGTGTAATTATGTTTTATATATTAACGTGTAAATCTCACAAGAAAATTGATTTATTTGTAAGATCCACAAGGCATTGGTTGGTTCACATACAGCCTCCAGCTCTTCTTGTGGTATTATTCTTTCTGGCCATAGTATGTGTAAGTGAAAAAGTTTATGGAAATGAAACAAATGTGAATTGAAACTAAAAAAAAAAAAACTAACTTTCTTCAATTTTGCCTTTCTTACTTTATCCTGATTGACTTAACCTTATCCCTGCTCTGACATTTGTACAAGTGCAGATAAAAAAAATATCAAAGTACACCTGCAAAGATTTTAATAGATGTTATAGCCAAAAAATTCCAAGCCTTGGTTAGAAAATAAGAGCATCCCAGAGAAGGAGCAGATGCTTTGATGTACTGCAGTGTGCACATTGTCATTTGAGTGTACTCGGATATCATACGTTAAGGTAAAGCAGTTGTGTCACAGCTGGATGATGTACAAATATGCTCGTGAGAGGGAACTCATGCACATACACAAAGGTAGTCTTGTGCTGTAGTTGCCAGTCTTAAAAACTATGGTGCCTTGTTTGAAAGTCCACCTGATAATATTAATCGTCTTGAAAGTTTTTCCGTTCAGTGAGAGCATGATTGGTAGGCAGACCAACTCAGTATGATTATAAAGTGATTTGCCAAAAAAATGGGAATTTTGACAATTTGGTGGTATGTGTATCTGCTTATTTTATCTCTTTCCCAGTGGTTAGTTCTTTGAGCTCTGTTCCAGTTTCTCTTTAAAAGCAGAGATCCCCTGAGGCAGAATGCATGCTAGCCTTCTGTGATGGGCCAAATCTTTCTCCCTCCAGTTTGCTCCAGTTGGACTATCATCTCAGCTTGCAGCCCTCAGCCTCTGAAATGAGCACTGCTACATTCTGTTCAGATACTGTGGTGCATCCCACAGGTATTTGCATTTTTTATATACTCTTTATTTTAACCGACCTTGCAAATCTCTCAGTGTTGTCACCATTTACTTGAAGGGGGCTGTATATGGGAGCTAGGTTCACCTGCAGATTGGAACTGTACTTAGTGAAGTGTTTTCAGCACTCAGGAATGGAAAGCATTATAAGTATGTACATTATTAATGACAGCATAAGTACTTTGTAATAGTGTATATGGCATATTGATTAATGTAACATGAACTGCATTATCAATAAAGAGCTATGAAAAGAGTATAAGACTGACAGGATAAAAAAAATAAAATAAACCTCATCTATCACACATACTCTTTTACAAATTTTCTCTGTATTCTATTACACAGCACGTAACCACCTTGAGCCAAAGGGACTGGAGGGAGAAAGGCTGAAGATCCTTTATTTATTGTACTGGACAAAAGAGATGGAGGTGTTGCCTCCTCTGTACACAAAATGAGTACGCTGAAAGCGATTGCAGAAATGCATCTTGAAAATTGAGCTCTGTTTTGAGAAACAGTCAGAGTGAACAAAAAATATGAGGACTTTAACAGTTTATCTTTGTTGGAAAGTAGTAATAGTTCTTATGTGGTCAGGAGACCTATTTTCTATTCTTAACTATTACATGTTCAGTGTCTCCATTAATTATCCCTCCATGAGCCTTTTTTTAAAACCAGTCAAAAACATTTATCTACTTTCGTAAAGCTCCAAAGCACACTGTGGGTTTTTTAAACATTGCTTATTTATCTTGGAGGGCTTTCATCTTCAATAGTCATTGAATATAAAATAACTTGTAGAATATCTTGCACCCTTCTAAATGGAAGGATAAATTATTCTGTTGGCGTTAGACACAAACTTATGGGAGCAAAAGCTATACTCTGAACACTTATTGAATATATATACACTTGTTTGGTGATTGCTGCCAAGGTGAGTGTCCTCAGACACTTCTGTAGATTGCAGTGCTTGAGTTTTGGTTCTCTCAGGTTTCTCTCTTTCCCCCAGTTTTAGTAAGAGACTCTGTCAAGTTGTCCATGCAACTGAGTTGCATGTGTTTTGCAAACTCTTTTGACCTGTGTTGATCAATATTCCCTTCTTCTGGCATCTGCTTAAATTATAAATGTTTTAGGCTACCATACTTCCCGCATGCCTACTAATCCTTCCTTAAATTTTATTATTTTTATTTTTTAGTATTAAATGCAGAGGAATGGATCAAGAAGGAAAAATTATTTTTCATTGTAGCCTCATACGTCCAGATTATCAGCCACTTCCATGAGATCCATAACCATAGCTTATGAAACAGCATGAAATGATCCTGAGTGAGGATTCTAGGCTTTTTTTCAATGGTTTAAAGTCAGATGGAGCCCAGATTCTGTTTCTGGAGGCAACTGTAACATTATCTTTAGAATGTCTCTACTTTGGAAGAGATGTTATTTATTCAGTGTTCTCAGAATTAGAACCAGATAGTCTGATCAAAAGATGAAGGGCTAGTGCAAAGGGAAGTGAAAATTGTTGAATAATTTTCATTACACTGTTCCTAAAATTCTTGGGTTTCCACAAAAATAAATCCTTCCTACATAAAAGCAACTTGAATCAATAGAAATAAATTTAAACGACACAGCAAGCAGTGTCCACACTGGTTTTGATTTTTTTCTCTTCATTTTAAGATTCTATGTCATGTACAGCAGACAGCAGCTTTCAACATGTTTTTTGTCATCTCAGTTTTCTGGTTTTGTTCCAGTAGCTGTAATCTACACAACAAGGGGGATATCCTATTTATTTTATTCACCGCGAAGATAGAAGGAAACTTTGTGATTAGAAGGCATCTAATAGTGAGATGCTTTGGGTTTGTTGCCAGAGTTCTTTGTCAAAGATGCTCTTTTTAAGTAAAAATAGTTAGGAAAATTAAATAAAATGGCAGTGTATGTCCCTAGGGGAAATGTGATTTGCTTCAGAAATGAGGAAAACTAATATACTTAAGACCAAATAATGAAAATTCTTATTTCTGCTCTATTAAAATTGCTACATTGTGATTACAAAGAATATAATGATTTAGGTAGCACTGAAAAAGCTGATTAATTAATCCTCTCTGTTATTATTGTTATTTTAAAAACTGCAAGTCTGTTCATTAGAGATTCCGACTTTGATCACAGGAACCTGTCCTTTCATCTGAAAACTGTAGTCCATAAGATTGTCAGGTGGGATTCTGTTCACATTGTTTTTTTAAAAGCTAATGTGTTACTTATCATTAACCACTGATTTCCAACTAGTCCATTCAGTCCAGGGGGAGTGTATGGGAGAGTAGCTGCTTGTCACTGTAGTAAAGGTAACTGTCTAGTGTTTAAAGATTATTTAGATGTTTTCTTAAGAGTCTTACTCCATCAGATGTTTAGTTTCTCAAAAGGCTTTGGCTGTATAGTACAGCATTTTATTGTACTCTGAGGATCAACTTAAGAAATTATATCATTGATTCACCTGTAATATCAGTCAGGTGACTGACATACCTTTGCTGGCAAAAAAAGTAGAGATTAACACATAAGTGTCTGAATTCAGAAGTTACCTGAAATGAAGAACAATAGCTTCCTTTTTGGTATATCCATTTAGGGAATATATGGCAGTAAAGCCTATTTCTGAGAGTGCTGTTTTTTTCAACATACAATGCTATGGAAGAGACTTGAACAAGAAAAGATGAAATCACAGCTTTCATGCAATCTCTCTCATCTCCTCTTTCCACCTTTCCAAGTCAAGTCACCCTTTTTCTATACTAAGTGTTCCATAGAGAGCTATAGAAATGTATTTGTTTATCTATAATGAGTTTTTTGTTGTCTACGTAAAGAGATGCAGGTAACCACAAGTACTACAGGAAGAATGACAAGTCATTGGGGAAGTAGTTTAAACAGACTACAGCTATATGTAACACCTCTAGGAAATATCATACCATAAGCCATACACCATACTGTGCAACTCCTTCACCCATTTCATTTAGGAGCTGTGTTGTGACTATCTGTCCCACTGCCATGCTATAAACGTGGTTTGGCAGAGTTGCTGGGTGAATGAGAAGGAGCAGTTCCCAAAACTTGGAGTCCTCTGTCACATTGTCAATTTTCTCAAGGAGGAGATAGCTGCTTCCTACTCCGATTAACTGGAAATATGACCTCGTTTGATTAAGTGTGCTGGAGAAAGCTGTAAAGAAAATTCACTAAAAAAAAAAGCCAACACACCACACTGAGTACAGAAGTTGCATAAAGGAGGACAAAACCCAACCCCAGCAATCAAAGTCAATTAATAATATGATATAAAATATTTCCCATCCTCCTGTAGGCAGCCAGGCTGATGCTTACTACATATTTGGATCCACTTCAGTCATATAGCTGACGGATTATTTTTCCTCTTTTAGAATGTTTCCCAAAATGGGCAGAAGGTGGAGTGAGTGTTGTTATTACAGGCCCAGGAGTCAAAGGGAGAGCTCACACCCCCGTGCCAGCCCAGCGCTCCTGTCCTCTGCTTTGCAAGAACCCCAGGGTCCTGTGCAGGACTGGCGGGCTGATAAGGCACTGCTGCACATTTTATTTCTCTGTTACTTAGACAAAACCATAACATCTATGTGCATGAAGGGAGAGATGGACCTTTAAATAAGCATGCAGGAAGGAGATCCGTTGCCCTCTTGCTTAAGTGTGAAGACAAATGTTGTTATTTGTGTCTAGTTATACGCACTTCAAATTCTCTTAAATATTCTTTGAACCTAGTTGTACAGATCTGTAAAAAATATCTTTGCTATTAGAAAATCTTTTTGCTTCTCTGTAGAAAATGTGGGTGAAAGATATAACAATCATTTTTATCTAAACTAAATATTAGAACCCTTCCCTTCAAAGGAAAATGATAAGCAATTTCTGTTTTAATTTTAGCATTAGAAAATTAGAACTTGTACTTCAAGAATAAAATGACTTTAAAATGAACTTTGGACAAAATCAATTTAAAGACTTCTAATGACTCTAATAGGTTTTGGACCAGGCCTGAAAAAGATAAATTATGAACCTATCTTCTTCTTCTCCCTCCAGGAACTCAGGAGATCTTATCATCAGAGTGTAAATCTCAAAGGAACAGCTTGCTGCTGCTTTTATTTATCACCTCCCAAAGTTCATTCTAGTTCTTGGGGGAATCAGTTTAATTACGACAGTAAATACCGTTCTAAATTTTTTCACTCCACGATGAAAAAGTATACAGCCATAATTACAGTCTGTGCGTAGCATGCTTTGTCTCTGATTTACTTGTTTGCCAAAAAGCCATTTTCGTGTGCTAATATTGCAGCGGTAATAGTGTCACATGGCCTGCTCAAGCAGTGAGTGGCTGGCGCGTAGCTGGAGCCGTTGCAGAGCATGCATGCTAAATATACTCTTTGAAATAATTATAATGATAAAAAAATATGAAATCTAGGTAACAAGAACAAGGTTTTCAAATGTCACCCGTCTGCACTGGTGAGGATTCACTATTTATGTCCTTCGCATCAGGGTGACTTTTCGTTACACAGAGACAGAAGGAAGGGGTGGAGAGAACGGATGTAAGATATACGACTTCCACGGTCCCTATCTCTTTAAACAAAGTAGTCTGAAGGTTTTTTCCTCCCTTCCTTCCTTTTTTTTCCCTTCTTTCTATTACACGTGATTGAACACATTTCATTGTGAAAAACAAAGGCACTTTTTTTTCCCTTCTTTCTATTACACGTGCTTGCAGGGATGGCGTAAACACTCAGCTCAAAGGGCTTGAATCCAGTGATTCAGAAGTGGCTCCTGGCAGAACAGTAGAAAGAGGGCTATTTTTAAAACATGAGGAGATTACAGGAGAGATGGGCAGGCTGCTTTTATTCTGATTTTAGTAACATCAGGGACAACTGAACCTCACTCTTAAATGAAGTTCCCCTTCTGCAGGAGCTCAAAAAGAGCTTCCCAGGCTGGGCTGGCCAAATGATTGTCTAACTGTCAGATACCACAGACCACTTTGATTTTGTTGCTGCCAGGTCATCCAGAAGTGCCCATTCTCTATAAAAGAATCAATCCAGTGAAAGCACTGATGCCTGTTAATAGATTTTTATTTCTTTCTCAAATGGCATTCGTTTTCTGGTTTTCTGTTGGCATAAGAAGAGTTCCTCATGGATCACTAGCTATCATACTGATAAAATGAAAGCCTAACTAATTCACAGAAAGGACAGGAAAGGAAATATAGCAGCATTTGAAGATGAGGGGTTTTCGAATTAAAGCCCAGGTCCAATCATTTTATGAACCAAAACACATTATCTTAAGCGTTAGCTAGTAAACTGGCAATCGCATACAGGAGGAAATCTTGGCACCATCCCATCAAATCTCTGATGTGTATCAGAGAGAGAGGCAAGAGAAGATATTTTTTTCCTTAACAAATCATAAGGGTCATTTAATCTTCTGCTCCTTACAGAGCGTAGCAGTTTATATAGAGAGAGATATAAACAAACATATATATATATATATATGAATATATTTTGCTCCCTTAGTTGAGGTGTAAATTAAATTCTGTGATGGATGAACACTGAAAGTTTCTTGGTGTGAGGTTTCCAAGTTTCACACTGACAGCAGGTCTGTAGTTATAATGTACAATATATAACACAAACTATTGTGCTATTGCAATCATTGTTGAAAACATATCATGGAAATAAGTTAGTTACTTATATTTATTTTGTTTTAGCTATGAAAGGCTTCCTTTCCATCAGGAAACACAGAAATATACATCTTTTACAGGAAAGAACTGGAAGAAACAAAATAACAATTCCATGCATTACCTTTGCATCATCCTTTCTGAAAAATACATTGGCGTTTTTAGAAAACCACTAAACTAAATCCCAATTCAAGTCAAGTATATTGAAATATTCTAGTATATTTATATGGAAGTCCCTGGATATAAGTTTTCTAAATATTTTGCATGTTTAGATTGAACTGGTTAAACGTTTTAAATTTGGAGAAATATTTAACTCCCTGTCACAACATATAGGGCTAAAAGCATGAGTTACTTAGAATCAGATTTTGGCAGAGAGAAATAACATATTCAAATGTATATACGATTTAATTATTTTGAACGAAGCATTTTGGTTTGAAAACACTTATAGTCAAAATTTTCCAACGAAATGTTTTTAATAATGTCTCTTTTTTTGCTTAAGATTGATGTAATTTTTTTGTAAGCCCTAAAACAGAACAGTGGAAGAAAAAATGTGTAAGCTTCAGCCACTGTTTTTAATATTGACAACCAAAATAGATTTTTTTTTTAATTAGTTCTAGATCAGAACATCTCATTTTAAAGTATGAAAAATATGGATCTGATTAATGCCCATCTATTACAAGCTGTAGATCTATTTAGCTATAATTACATAGTTTTTACTTTTTCTAACTCAGTCGCGTTACAGGCAGCTACAGAAGGATGTGTTGTTTCTCATGCTATTTATGCTCAAATGAGGGGCAGAGTCTCCATGGTCCCCTGAGAGCACCTGATGTCATTTTGCTGCTGGATACCGTTCCTGTTCCACTGCATGAGCAATTCTGAGATTCACGGAGTCAATAGATCTCTGCTGCCTTAGGATATTCAGATCAACTTTCTCTTTTGGGTAATCCCTTAGGCAGAAAACATGTCACTTCCAATGTCTAGTGAGACAGACTGCTTTATAATCAAGCTGTGTGCATCAAGCCAGAGCTCTACAGCCTTAGACTCTGAATTAAAAATGAGGGTGACAGAGCACGCGTGTGTTTGAGGCGTTTTAGAACCATATATTGATGTGTTCTTAAGATAAATGAAAGAATCGTACCTCTGATTTTGATTTTTCTCACCTGAGGGCACCAACTGTCATCAAGAGCCTACAGCAGAAGCATTCTTTTCAAGTTCCTTGCAGACTATGAGGAAATAATTTCGTATAACATAATTAGAAGTTGTTCTTGTCACATGCAAGTTCAGATCCTGTTTCTTATGTATTCACCTAGCTTATTTTCTATACTTGCTGATTACCTAAAAATGCTCGCCTCTTTTCCTCATCTTCCTCTCCTCCAGTATCTGGCTTGAGGGCAGGTTATTGAAGTATAGCGTTCAGGATAGGGCCTTCACGAAGGCATAAACATCATTTGGTCACTGTCCTGCTATATCTGTATATAGACATCTTCAGTCTTCAGGCAGGTCAGTGAAGCTCTATCTAGAACTTTAATTTTGAAAAGAATGAGAATTACCACGTTTTAATACGAGATGTGTTAATTGCAGACTCCAGTAAATAAGTATTTACCAAATCCCTTCAGTGTGTTTTCACCACGTCAGGAATTAATGTCAAGGGAAGACTTTTGTGTGTGAAATGGTTGGCTAGTGATTGACACAGTGACTGAGTGATAGAGATTGAAATAGCTCAGGAGGTATTGTCTGTGCAGGGAAGTGTGTTAAAAAAATAAATAAAAATATGAGTACTTGTAAAGACCAGGGACCTGTTTTTCTCTTCCTGCCTAAAACTGTAATCCTGCACTGAGCTTGGCTGTATTTAACAGCCTGAGGATTGGAATCCATAGGCAGTGCTGAACACATGCAGATAAATACTCCAGGTCTGCTATTCTGCAGAGGTCTTAAGTATGAGGTTTTTTTGTTTTGGGGGTTTGTTTTGTGGTTGTTTTTTTTTTTTTTTCATAATGTCACCAAACAACTTCAAGTTCTTTGAAAAGCAAGCTTCCTAAAACCAAACAACAAAAGAGTTGTGCTTTAGCTTGCCATTTCTTTGCTGTTATTTTGATGTTGGAATTTAAGCTTGTCAAGCATCCTTAGTGAAACAAATGAGACAGAGTGAAGGATGTGTCATACCAGTTCAAAGGTTTTGCTGCTTCCCCAAGTGAAGACAAATTAGAAGGCAAATGGAAGTTGTAAAGAAAGCAAGTTTCAGGGTTGTGTGGGGACTGTTTGCAAGAATATGCAGGGAAACCAGCTTTTTATTCTCTCTAAATAAGGTATGTGAAAATCAAGAATATGACTAAGACTGCATAGTTAGCTACAGCAAGAGTAGCTTGTTGTAGTTGATTTTCCTGGTTTCATTGTTCACTCCCATTTTTATCACTGTGGAATTGTAATTTTTCTCAAAGATCGGGTGTGAGAACACAATGCTCTTCGGGGAGTAATTAGGGTGCTCATATAGCACAAAAAAAACTTGCCTCACAGCTGGAAACCTCTCCTTTAGAAATTACTTGGAGGGAATGTACTTTCCAGAACCTTATTGAACAGCTCAGTGCAGCAGAGGAGATCCCTGTCCCACCTTGAAGGCTGTTGCTGTTTCCCAGCCATAGGGAGCAAGCGAATGACTACAGCCTTTAAAGGGAGGCTTGCTTCACTTTCAGCTTGGAAACTTAAGCCAAGGTCTGCTGAGTAAAGATTAAGCCATAAAAATCAAATTGCTTGGATTTTGAGATTGTTGGTGAGATTATTTCTGTTTTTTTATTTAGCCCGCTTTACTTTGCATTAGAAGATGTTGTCTCCAGCTCTTAAAAATAATTCTCGTTACCATGTTGCCACATTTCAGATGTATTATTATTCAGCATTTATATCTAGTTCATCTGAACCTTCCAGCGCCTATAATAAAAGCCTAATACCATTTCATTTTTAAACTTGTATGTACAAGTTGTCAAGGCTGAAGTCTATAGTGAAAAGATGTTAAGACAGATCTACCCTGTAACTATATCTTTGGGAGCTATCAGTTCATACACTGTGTTTCCGTCTCACACTTTTTGTGTGTGCACACATATCTTTACAGTCGGTAGCCACTTGTATGTTTATGTTGCTTAAGACTTTCCTTGACAAAGGATTTTATGACCTTTTTGCGAGAGCTAAAGGAGCTAACAGGAACTCTGTTGTTTGCAGAAGACTTTTGAAATTGAGCCATGGAATCAGAGCACTGCCTTTCTTTGTCCTGAGATTCCATCCAGGTTTAGCTGAGATATAAAGACAGAGTCATCAGAGAAATGTTTGCAGAAAATGCATTTCAGCCTTCCAGTCTAAGACCAGGTTCCTGTCATTGCCAAAGGACCATACTGCTGGCATAACCAAGACTAAACTGAAGGAAACAGGACAGAGATCTGGACTGCATCTCCCACTGTAATCTTAGCAAGTTAGGTGAGAGCATGATGCCCTCCGCGTATACAAAATTCTGCAGAGCAGAAGCAGTAGCACTAACTGAGACCTCAGACAGATGAACACTGTTATTTCTTCTTCCAGTTTTTAAGATCATCAAGATTATATTGACCCAACTAAGTAGTTTAAAATACCATGTAATTATAGTATTCTCTCTGCTGGATTTGCTTTCAAATTAATTCTACTCAATGTTGTGGCAAATTAATTTTGGAAAGTCATTAGAAGCATCAAGGTGATCACATTTTAAATCAGTTTGTTCCTGCTCTACTAGCGAAAACCTCAAAATAAAAAAAAAATTAAAAAATAAAAGTGGAGACATTAGTAACAGTAGCTGAAGGGTTAATAAGACTTTAATTGAGTCACTACTTGACCAGGCAAGTTATATCCCTATTCAGTGTATGCCATTTACACAAGTTTTCCATGATTTCTTTCCTAAGGTAATAGGCCTAGCAGCTAGCTGGCTGCTGCTCTGCTATGCTTTGGCAGCTGTCATTTTGACGTATTTTATGCTTTCTTTAGAAGAGAGAGGTTGATTGAATGTGAGAAAAGTGGAACTTTGACAGGCTGTCAGAATCCCTTGCAGCACAAACCTACCTGCCAGCTAACTTGTTTCACATTTATTACAACGAAGGTTTCCAGCACACAAGCATCCGTTACTAGCCCAAGAAGGTCTTAAATAGGTAGCTTCCATTTTGTCAAAATCTAAATTAAATAATTTTCACTTCAAATTGGTTTAAATTTCATGAAGCCCAGGTATCTCTGAGAAAGCAAAAGCAAGTTCCCTTTCCTCTGTCCGTATGCAAAGGCCCAGGTGGATGAAAGACATGTTGTTCTTTGCCTTCTTTCGTTATTTTTATTGCAATCAGTTATTTGTCCTCATTTATGAACAGACTTCTGAAATTCTGAAATCAGTTCAGGAAACATTTGCACAGTATCTTCTTGGCAGGTGCTTTTCCTTTCTTTGGCCTGGAGTTTTCTGATAACTATGTCTCCATCTAAATCTATAAATACCTGTAGAAATAATTCACTCAATTCACAGATGAGTGGTCTTTATGAAAGCCAAAAATAAACAGAAATAAAATAATCTTAAAGAAAGGAAATTCTCATCATTCTGATCATCCTTAAAAACATGTTTACATGTGTCGTTTTCACTTTGCTTGGTGACTTGCATGAAAATGGTTGGTAACAATATACAAGATTTATTCATCTGCATTATCAGATGCCTGTTGAGGCACATCCATAACATTTTACAAGTCCCAGCTTTGGTATTTGCATTTACCAATATTTGCTAAATGCAAGTTCTTTTGCCAATCTGCATGCAGTAAAATCTCTTCTGCAGTATAGACAGTGATGAAATGAAACCTTACATTCCACTCTGGTCCTATGATAATTATCGTATGCCATCTCTTCTGCAATAGATCTGTGCTATGCCTACCAAAGTAATCACAAAGCTGTCATATTCAAGGGTGCACCCAGGTGGATTCTCAGCCTGAATCCATGCTACCTAAAAAGTCTCTGTCCCTCCTAATGATTTAAGGAGTTTTATGGAACTATTTATAACTAAATAATAGCAGAATGGTGTGAAAGACAAAGATTAGTGTAACTTCAGTGACTGATATATGAAGTGAAATATGTCTGGGAGATATAGTGAGGATATAGGTGAAAGTAAACAACAGAACATGCTGACCCATCTCTTCCTAACGTATTTTCATAAGAATTGATGCTTGACTTACTGTTATTAGTTAAACCTTGTTTTTTCTTTTTTCCATGTCTTGTAAAACTTTCAGTGTCCACTGGTTGGTCCTGACACATGTTGGACCCAAGTTGCTTTTCACTCATTATAGTTTTGAGATTGTCTTGGGATGAGAGTCACTCAATGATCTTTAAGGTCCCTTCCAACCCAAACCATTCGGTGATTCAATGATCCAAACTGTGATCAGCCAGTTAATCACTGGAAACCCAGAGATCACTTAGAAGTCTGCTCTGTACTGGGATTCTTTTCCATGCAGATGTTAACAGAACAAGAGTGCAAAATTTTGAAGATTAGTAGACAAAGTTCTAAAAATTATGTGGTTTCGTTGCTTGAAAGGGGCTGTTCAGAAGCAAGTTCATTGCAGGAATTTCACTGTCAGAATAATTAAGATTTTTGATCTAATATGGACCTGAGAGAGCTTGATGAATATGTAGTCCGAGAGCTAAGTTCTAAAAATTACGTTACCTTTAAAAGCAGAAAATGGCCTTGTAAAGCAAGCTAGAAGTCCTGACTCAAAGTCAAGACCAATGTCTCTATCTGAAAGCAGGA
>NW_010144678.1:31173-32809 GCF_000699245.1 Pterocles gutturalis
AGGAATGTGATGGATTAATTGTTAATTGTGGGAAATCTTTTTAGAGGAAAAATACTTATGTTTATGAGACTCTTCTTAGAATAAAAATACTCATGTTTGTGAGAACTTTCTTAGAGGAAAAATACTTATGTTTGTAAGACCTTCTTAGAAGAAAAATATGTTTGTAAGACCTTCTTAGGAGAAAAATACTTATGTTTGTGAGAACTTTATTAGAAGAAATATACTTATGTTTGTAAGAATCTCCTTAGGAGAAAAATACTCATGTTTGTCAGAACCTTTTTTAGAAGGTCCTCATGTAGTTGATGTCTACTACAGGAGAAAAATAACACCTGCAAGGGATGAGAAAGAAAGCAATTGTTCAGGATGTGAGTAAGATAAGGAGAAATTGAAGGTAAACAATCATCAGGATTAGGCAATGTTAAGGGTCCTGTTCCCAGGACCAAAGTTAGCCAATAGTAACTCTGTCTTTAAGATTTTTAAATCATTGTATCCAATCAGTGATTACCAAATCTGTGTGAATTCTGTATAAAAGTGTGTAATTGAGGCATAATAAATGGCTACAGCTTGATCATATTGGTCTGTGTAGTCCTTACCAGCGGCAGTTAATGGTTGTTCAGAAAAAATCTGACAGTTTTATGCGTTCATAGAATCTAACATAACACCTTAGCTCAATTCAACCTTTCAAATATTGCTACTATACAAATATTAAATTAGAAAAATACTAATAATTCAATTAATCCATGGGGATTTTCCCATTAGAAAGATTTTTCTTTTTCAGAGATGTATGCTCAAGTGACATATAAAAAGTCATTTCTAGAAATATATTTCTATAGGACTTTGGTTTCTCTCATATTTCTGTATTTATTTGTCTACTCTTTTATCATTTGTGCTTAAGAAATTTAAGAGTTGGACATTTAAAGACCAGATACAGATTTTAAAAAACTGTACAGTTTGCAAGATTTTCACATGAATCTTTCTGTATGCAGACAGAAAATCATGTGGTGTTCTCTATAGAATATTAAGGACAATATGAGGAATGTGAGAATCTGTACTGAGTTTGTTTGAATGGTAATAAATCATGGAATCACTTCGTTTTCTGACCATTGGTACTTGCCGCATAGAAAATATTCACTTCAACACACAGAAGTGCCTTTTGCACAATTTTTTATGCTAGCTCAAAACATTGACACTTGGGTAAAGACCAGGGATGATGTCCATGGTGGCAAAGAAAAGTGAGTTTTCAATGAACATGCAGCATACTTATCCTTCCATCCTTAAATTTGGTGATAATACTGTTAATTGTTTAACTTTAATTTTCTTACTCTCACAGACTTTTTTAAGAACTTAACTTATAAAATCATAATGGTTTTTGCTGAAAAGGATGTGTGTGTGCACAAGCATGCGTGTGTGTGTGTGTGTATGTGTGCTGGTTTTGTCTGGGATTGAGTTAATTTTCTCACAGCAGCTGGTAAGGGGCTGTGTTCTGGATTTGTGCTAGAAACCGCATTAATCACACAGGGATGTTTCCTTATTGCTGAGCAGGGCTCACACAGCCAAGGCCTTTTCTGTTCCTCACCCCACCAGCAGCAGGCTGGGGGTGCACAGGAAGTTGGGAGGGGACACAGCTGGGACAGCT
>NW_010144678.1:32832-58692 GCF_000699245.1 Pterocles gutturalis
TGTCATGCTCAGCATATAAAGCTGGGGGAGGAGGGAAAGGGGGGGATGTTCAGAGTGATGGCATTTGTCTTCCCAAGTAACCGTTACATGTCGTGGAGCCCTGCAGTCCTGGAGATGGCTGAACACCTGCCTGCCCATGGGAAGTGGTGAAACAATTTCTCCTTTTGCTTTGCTCGTGTGTGTGGCTTTTACTTTACTTATTAAGCTGTCTTTATCTCAACCCACAAATTTTCTCACTTTTACTCTTCTGATTCTCTACCCCATCTGACTGGGAGGGAGTGAGCAAGAGGTTGTGCGGTGCTTAGTGCCATCTGGAGTTAAATCATGACAGTACTTTTTGGCGCCCAACATGGGGCTGGAAGGGTTTGAGATAACAATAGATTTGATTGGAATGTGCTAGATCAAATTTATAGCTGTTATTGCTATTTAGCTATTAATTGGCAGGCTCCTGTGCTTTCCATGGGGCTTGCTTGCCTTAAATTAGAGTCTTGCGCTCGTTAGTGGCTGCCTTTTGCTTTCACTGCTTGCTGTACTGCTGTACTGCTTTATCATCTTACTCTGCTGTGCCTGGGAACATTTTGATAACAGCAGTGGTGGTGCTCCTGCGCTGGCAGATGGCCAGGGGATCGCTGCTGTACTGGGCAGGTTGGAACTCCAGTGTGAACTTGAGTCAAAGGGACTGAGACCTGTGGATGAGTCCATGTGGGAGCAGGACACCCCAAAGCATCTGTGACTGTGGATGAGTCCATGCCAGAGCAGATATATCAAAGTATCTGTAGCTATGGTTCTGCCTGTGCCACAGCAGGTAGACCTCTGACGGGATTGCAGCCCAAGGATAAGTCCATGCTAGAGCAGGTACACCTCAAAGCATCAGTGGATAAGTCCATGCTGTAGGCATGTAGACCTTGAGGCATCAGTGGCTGTGCACGAGTTCATGCTGGAACACCTCAAAGCATATGGCCATGGACAAGCCCACAACAGAGCCATGGGTAGGGCCATGTTGGAGCACATTTACTTCTGAAGGGACCATGGCTGTGGGAAAGGCCTCGCTGGAGCAGGTGTGTCTCTGAAGGCATTGTGGCCCATCCATAACAGCGTGCTGGAACAGGTGCACCTCAAAGCGACTGTGGGTAAATCTGTGCCACAGCAGGTATACCTCTGAAGAGACTGTGACTCACAGATAAGGCTCTGCTTGGAGCAGATACACCCCTAAAGGGACTGCAGTCCCTGAGGGCAAGGGGAGGAGTGCATTGCAATGGTAAATCCTACAGTCTGGTCCAAAGGGACCGGGGGTGGAGATTTTAGTGGGAATACCTTTAAATTGTTGTAACCCACAATTTGAGTTGCATGTTATAGGAAGTGTTATAGCAGGAACCCCACGAACCAATGCAGAACAAACCTTACAGGAAACAGTACAAGTGTAGCAGGGACCTGACCTAAGCTAGTGTTGGTGCTCAGTAACTCCATGAAACACACGACCTCTCTTGTCCTGAGTGACCACCAGAACAGATGGAGACCAAAGCCATAGGCTAAATGAGCTCAGTGGACATTTTGTGGACATTTATGGACATTTCAGAGACGTTTCACAGGGGTGGTCCGTAGACTCAAGGAATGGTATCTGTGTATTGTATTAGAGGATGGGAAGGAGGGTGGGGGGTAATGAGAATGTGTTGGATAGTGTGGGACCTGAACGTGACGTAAATTGTATGCAATACACACAGCCCATGTATTTAAATTTACAAGTGTTATGCAAAATATTTATATACATATGTGTATGTGCATTAATATATACATGTGTATGCCCAGATAGTTTTACTCCTTGTTGAAATCATGTTCTGTATTCATATTTTTACCAGACTGTTCTGTAAGATGCTTTCTAAACTAAATGCATGTAGGTGAGGAAGACAATGGTCCTGCCAGACAGTATTTTGAAGCAGAAATGAGAAAGAGCTAATTTTCTTCACAATAGCAGACACAACCAAAGACCTATCAGTATAGTACAGGAGAGGCAGAGGAGGCAGAAACATGCTTTCATCTGAAATTGAAGTTTTCTAAGAATATCACTGTTGAAATCTTTAACATATTCCTCCTCTGCAGAAATGAGGAAAAATGACAAGTCTATCTTTTCCTTTTCCTGTTCAATGGCAAAAATCTTCTTTAAATTAACTTAGCTGCATGGTAGCTGCCTTACTTTTGGAGTAAAGAATGTTGTTTGTTGTGTTGGTCCTCCACACCATGGCATGAACACAAACAAATCCTCCTGGAAAAGGTGCCTGTAATCATTGTGATAAACCATTCTCCCATGCCAAGGGCCAGCCCTTTCAGGGTAGGACTATTATTTCTCAATAGAGCAGAAAAGGATCTGTAGAACGCCTAAGTTGAAAAGGCCACGAGAACCTTCTAGGAAGCCAGCGCACAGAAACTGGAGGCAGGTTCATGTCAGCTGCTAGTTCCATATCCTTTGTGTTCCACTGAGAACTGCCCAGAATTAAATTAGTACGTCTGAAGAGGAAGCACGCTGTTCACTGTCCGTCTTTATCAACACTTCAATGTCACAAGGGGCTGGAAGACCCTTGTCAAGTGTGAGGCTGAAGATGTAAAACCGTGCATTCCAGCCCAGTTTATCCCTCATGCTAATGAAAGGATTGCTTTCTTCTTGCAATTGAGGGGAATAAACTAGAGAGAACATGGGTTAAAATGTACATCTTTGGTAAAAAAGTAAACACATTTACATACTTCCTTTATACATACCTATGAGCATCTACTTGATAGTATCTGTATGTTTGCAAAAGGAGATTAATTTAAAAGTACAGAAGAAACACCTTTTTATAGCATTTCTTGTGGAAAAGTCATTCTGCTCATGATTGTAATCACATTAATCCTCTTTCACATATTTCATTTGCTCATCCTGAATGAGGACTTGGTTGAATTCTAAAGCCATTTCGGATTTGACAGCATGCCACAGAGTAGAGAAAAACAAGCAGGAAAGCCAAGGAAGCACACTTGTCATCCCTCCCCTCACAGGAAAGATTCTGTAGTAAACTTGGTCTCTCTTCCTCGCAGTCAATTTTCATGTTCTGTGCAGAACTCTCACACGGGCTTAGTATTTCAATTTTCTCCAAGCATATATCATGCTGTTGTAATTCTAATTAAATACATTTTTAGTAAAATGTCAAATTGTTAATTTTCTTTATTAACTTTGATATTTTAGCTTCCACATCTATCTTTCAATCTTTCATACATATTTTGGTTTGAAAGTGATACAATTCAATATCGCATATGCATGAAACAATGTGTATTTTTTGCTTTTTTTGGTTGTTTCATGAAGTTTTAATTTAAAGGATACAACCCTAATTTTCTTATTCCTCCCTTTTCTTTCCTTGTTAATGGTTACTAAGGAATAATGATTCTTTGCAGAACTGTTACAAGAACAATTAAAATAATGATTGAAATGATGATTTTGGTAAAATGATGTGAATGATACTTAGACACTACTATTCATTCTCCTGGTTCAAGTTATTGTTAATACTGGTATAATACTGATTAATACTTCTGACGTATATTCTGAAGAAACCTCTGTAACTATTTTACTGTGAATCTTGAGTCCTTATAAGAGGAAGCATTTTACAAGCACAGTAGTGTCATCTAGAACAAAAAAAAAAAAAAAGTGGCATATTAATCTCCGGAGTCTTGAGGCCTGGAGCCAACCTGGCAGTGATTTACTGAAATCCATTGTTTACCATGCATCTGAAAGGCTTGACAAGAGCTGCTCAGCTGTGGGTATTAAGGTCGTCTTGCCTATCATGTTAGCACTGGCTTTGAATTAAATATGTAGATTTTTCTTCATGCTAAATGAGCAGAATACTCAAGAGTGAGAGGATAGGAATTCTTTCAATCATATATCAAATAGGTTCTGCTTAGTTTTTAGTGTACAATACACAGTTTTTATAAGTTTCCCATTATATACAGATACAGAAAATTAATCAACACACTTTCTTTTAAAAGAAACACATTCCTCTTAAAGAACACATTTGTACTCATTTTTACCAGCTGCTAGCACCTGGTCATTTTCTTTTGACTCTTGAAAGCAAAGATGTCAGACCTTAGAAAGCCGAGAGATGGTACAGATGTGGAAATTATCCATACCCATGGAGGCTAAATGATCATCTGTCGATTCTCCTTAGCAAGAAGGAATAAAGGAAAGGAAAGTTACAGTTCAGCAGAGAGGAGAAGTTGCTGCATTGCAAGTATTTTGAGTAAACACATGACAAGTAAATATGTTACTTTGTGGGTGCGGTCTTCCTGTTCCCTACCTTGAGTTTTGATAGGTGAGAGGAAAGTAGAGCAATAATAATTTTATTTTCCAAGGTGAGTCAAATCTTCACTAAGGAAAACTGGTATTGCCACACTTACTTCTACCTGTCTACCAGCTGACTATCAACCACATTAGAATAATATATAGGATTTTTATTGCAAGATATTGGCAAGACTGGAAAGAACCTTGTTACCTTGAATTTTTCCATATGAAAAAGATATATCACTGATGATACTGGGTGCTCATCTTTTTTTGACTTTTGAATAATAGTGAACTAAATACAATGTAGACTTCCAAGTAAACTAAATACAATGTGGAATAAGAAATATGTTGTCTTGTATTAGAAATATTATATTTTGTACTTGTGACAATGTAATTGAATTTTAAAGTTTAAGGTCAGTGGCTTTTTTTATATTGTTTGGTGGTCTTTAATTTGTAACAGCTAAAACTTAGTTTTCTTCCAACAAGATTGGTTGAGCTTGTCTCAATTGTCATTAAAAGCCATGTGCAATTGCTCATTTTTTCTATACATGATTCAGATGATTGACTTGTAGCAAATGGAAAAGTAAGTCTAGAATGAAGTGCTCACTTAAATACCTTGTAACCCACTGGTGTGTCCTGAGCTAGTGCAGTGTGGTTTCTGCTTTGCAGCATGATTTGATTTCCAGTAACAGGGCATGAAAAAAGCTTTTGAACAGTCACAGGTCTGTGCTGGGGCAGTGGCTTACAGAGCAGATTTAGTTCTGTTCTCATAGTTCAAGTTTTTCCTACTTTCCTCGATAAACTCTGTCTCTTCTGCTGACAACTGGACAAAATTGCACTCTAAGCAAAATGTGATTCTCTGTTGATGTAAGTGAGAGATAGAGAGCCTCTGGAAATGTTATTTGAATGGGGTTTTTTTAATACAAGTGTGGTTCTGGATTTGTTTCTCTGGTAAGAAAAAATAATCCTCAGTTCATATCCAAATAAGAGCATTAGAACCTAATGTTAAATCTTGTTTAAGGGAACAGATACATATACAATTTTTCAAATGGTTAGATCACTAGGAAATTACATTAATTTTGTAGGTTCATTCTTATTCTGTTATACCAATGGCTGCATACAAGGCTTCACTGAAATCTTGCAGGTAGAAAAGCTGCTGCACAACAGGCGGATTTCACTTTCATATTTGGTGGTGACTATAAAAGCTATTTATTTTCCTCTGTGGGTCAGATTTAAAGTGCTAATAAAAGCTGCATGACTGAACTGGGAACACAGGTGATGCCCATGTTGGGACAGCAGAGAGGACTGGAGTTGTCAGAAAAGGGAGAGTGGCTGTAGCTTCTCTGGGAGTCCTGCAGCTCACACTTTCTCCATCATGTTTGCTTAAGATCAGGACCCCATGACATGACCAATATACTTCTGAATGGAGGAGTGGGGGGAAATCACCTCTGTCATTGGTGTCCGATGTGGCTACCTTGCTTATTTTTGACAAACATGCAAATTCTGAGAGAATGAATGAAAAGGACATAGAATAAACTTGGGATAAATTGTGAATGGAGGGAAGGATTGGATGGTTGCAGTTGTTTCTTTGAAAAAAAACAAAAAAAAAAAAGGGAGAAGAATTTGCAAATTAGGTGTTTTAGCAGCATTTTAACTGCTTAGCAGATGATAATAGCAGGTGACTAGGGAAAGGCTGTTGAAAATAGGGTGAATATAGAGTGATTTTTCATAGATGCATTTTATCAGTTTCTATCGGTCATCAGTTTAGATAATTTCTGAGATTTGAAGCTGCCCTTAATGGACATACTCATTAATTATTTACTTTCCCTGCTTTGGAGCTCGATGCCTTCACTAATTCCTGTGACAGTGAGTTCCGCAGTTCAGTTACGCAGCGTGACATGGAGCTTCCTTAGTTTAGTTTCCACCTCCTGCGTCAGCACTTGACTTGGTAAACAGTCTGTAATTGCACTTCAGTTGGTTAACAGTCTGTAATTAACCAGATGTCTCCCAGAGCTCTTTTAAAAAGCAGTATCATATTTGTCACCTTCCATTTCTCTGATACTTAGTAAAGTTTATATGATAGATAAGCAGCACTGTGGAAAATGCTAATACGGTTCATATGTTACTGCATTCTTCCCTTGAACCAAAGCAAACTTCTACACTTCACAGCATCTGTGGCCAAGAAGCTCCTTAGTTTTAACTCTGTGCTGCATGAAGGACACCACTGTTTGTTTTATACTTAGCAGAGACAAGCTTCAATTGATACCTCCTAGAGCTGGTACTAGAGGAGACTGTGAGTAGCTTATCCCTATCCATCACCCCAGCGGCAGGCAGGATTTTACAGACCCTTGTTCTATCCCTGCCTTAGACAGACAGGACAGCCCTAGCTCACACAGCTGCTGCTTTTACAGGAGCTGTTCCATATCTTCTAATCCTACCCTGGAGAGTGGCTGTGTAACTCTAGATCAGGAGGTGACAGCAGTGTGACGGGAAACAAAAATCTACTTCTCTATTTATTTTTTAACTTCCAAAAAAGAGATTTGTGTATTCCTGGTCGGTTGAGCTGAAATTAAGATGTTTGAGTTCTAATGCTGGCTCGTCAAACTATGTGATTTAATCACTTCTTCAGAGACATCTGCAAAAGTATAATGATATTTTTATGATACAGATTTAATGTTATGATGATTATAATAATATGGCCATATTAATAGTAAACCAAAAGAGATGTTGTGAGGCATAATGAGTTTCTTAAGTGCATAGAAGGTCAGAAAAGGAGGACACTGAAAATGCAAAGTACAAAATAGTTTTGGTTTATTATTGTATTATATAAAATCAGGATAACCACAATATATGTTTGGGGCAGAAAACACAGCATTTTTTATAGCACTTAGTATGTTCATTACATAGAAATTCTCACATTCAGTCTGTTCATATACTTATGTCCTTAACCTGTAAAATATTAAGTTCCTGGGTAGTTCATAGATGAGTACAAATATTGTGTTTTTATATCTGTCCCAGATTTGTTATATTGCAAAATCCTGACATCCTGAAAAAAATTTCACAATTTCTGCCTAAAAGATACCCATTAAAAACAGTATTGTCTCAAATTTCTTCATTGATCCACTGCACCTCACTGAATCATAGCTGCATTCACCAGTTCTCAAATTACAAGTTCAATCACAATATTTCAGTGAAATATTTTAGCATATATACTACAGCAGCTCTGTTCAGATACACCAGCTTTATTCATTAGTCCACCTCTATAAAATAACCATCCTAAGTGGTTTTTTTTCTCATTAATCATGGCCAGGAAACTTCAGAAGGAACACTACATTGTTTTTCATTGCTTGTGTTAAGCAAGCAAAGTAAAACTGGTAGATAGATGGATGGTGACCCATATTGTCAGCTGCTATTTGAGTACAGGGTGGGAAGAAGCACCTTTTGCAATATGTTATTTACTGAGGATTGTATAAAAACAAAAGTGTCACTACCTGAGTTCAGATTGGGAAACACAGCCTGTCAAGTGCCTGTTTTTTACAAAACTTTTCCTTTGCTCTACAACCTGCATTTTCATGTGGCTTTATATTATTTTTTTCAATCAATAAAACTTGAGAGCAGTGCCTACTTGTTGAGATCTAAGTTTAAGTTCCAAACATTTTTCCCAAACAGAATTCTACAAAAGGCTCCCTGATGACAGCTATTGATTACAGCTGCAGTGCTCTTCTCTATTGTACGGCATTGAGGTGAGAAGTGTGCTAACCAGCTGGAAGTGCTTGGAGGGAGTTATCCTAAGGCGAAGGGTAGCACCTGGCAGTGGTGAACCCACAAGAACAGAAAGTGAGGTAAGTAACTGGTCTCTTATTAGGAACAATGGGAAAGGTGTAGAGTTAAAGAATAAATGAAAGAAGTTGTTGAAAATAGTTGTTAAGGAGTTACTCTAACAGTAACAGAGCATATGATGAAGTAATAGACAGTAAAAGATCAGTAATGGAGCAAATTTAGTTCTGGGTTGAGGGACAGCATGTGGCTGTGTGACTCTGGTTATGCCATATGACACTGCAGCAGGTTGCTAACACTCTCCCTTTTTGCTTTGGTCATGTAATGGGGTCATACTCATCATGTTATCAGTGCCACTCTGCTAAATGCTGTTACAGGAATCTCTTCCCAGATGTCATTGGTTGCCTGGAGTCTTAACTATACCCTTGTCTAGTCAAAGAGCCCACCAAAGCATAGGCTTCTGGGCACTTTTCCCAAAGAGACATAAGAAAACAAACACTATGAAGCTCAGGAATCAGTGGCTTTTCCATAACCATCTCTTCCCCCTGTTGTAATGCCTGGAGGACAAAAGATAGCCAGGTACCACTTTATGTATATTATGTATATTGTGCATATTGTGTATATTTTTTTACCTTGTTGGAATCTCTGGGAGAAACTGGCAATATTATGAAATAGAAAAGCAAGGATTACATATACACACACCATGAATAATCAAATGACTGGTCATAGACTGTACTTTTAAGTTTTCACCATATGGGGCTATTTTACAAAAATTATCCAAGCTAGAAAACCTGAAGTGGTCTCCAACTACTCATGTGACAAATATTTTCTGATTTATTTTGTTGATTTGATTTAGTGGCACTAACACTAAGTACCCAGGTTAGCTCTTACCAAAAACCTGCTATCTTGCCCTCCTAGCTACACTTCTTTTACAAAAGCTGAAAGGAGCAAATGCATGTGGATAAAGAGGTAGAGTAAGAAAAGAACCCCAAAGAGATCTTGACCCTGCAGTCTTTGATATTGCAGCCCAGCATGTTAACATTAGACCACTACATCACATCATGCAGAAGTGTGAGTTTAAAGGCCACTGAACTTTACAGATTTTCCCAGTCTGTCACAGTTACAGAAACACTTGTTCTAAGTATATTTGGGCTGATGATTCAATGGCCATCACAGGGTCCTTAATGACTGATCTGTGGTACCTGAGCTACCCAGTGGAAATGCGGTGGGAGCAACAATTTACTTGCCTTCATGTTGAACAGATATTTATGCTGAAGGATGGACAAACTGAGTTTTGTGAAAACTCATTTCCATTGTACACCAGTTTTCTGAGAAGAGCATCTGAAAACCTAGCTGAAGAGACTGGGTTCTGTTCCTGCAGGCTGGCAAAAGAATAGCTTTGAGTAAGCGTAAGTGCGAACACAAAGCAGTCAAATCAGTGTATTGCTATTATGCATCTGTTTATCTCTGATTTTTGCTCTGTAAATGGATGATGACTATCTTGGCAGCACTACAAAATACCCTGTGTGTGTACGTATGTAAAGCACATGAATGCACTCCATATAATTTTTCTCACAAAGATTATTTTAAACTATTTTGCATATTAAATCTCCTCTAACTTTACAATAATATCAACAACGTGCTATAAAGACACTTCAGGGAAGGGAAAGTGGATTGTTAATACTAGTGTATCACCTGCCATCTGGACACACTTAACACATGGTGAGATGTAAAGATTCAGCCATTTGTGGAATTTGATCCCACAGCTCACTTTCAATCGGGTAAAGTCGTGTCTAGACAGGCACAGCTGTTGTATGTACATCATGTAGTTTGTTTCATTTATGGCTTGATTTTGTTAGAATAATGCTGTATTGGGATTAGTGCAAAACCACAGTTCTCTGCTAGGTGAATTGGTGACATTCCAGTTTAAAGGAGTGTGATCCATTCCAGTGTCCCCGGCACATGGCAGCATATATAACAGCTTCATCAAGGTGGTATATTCCCATTGATTTAGATCACGGTCAGAGGAAGATAACGGAACAGGAATTTTACATAACATCTGCCCATTGTGTGGCTTGTGCTAAAAAACCTGTAGTGACATCTCCAGGGTTCTCCACAAAATAAACATAGCAATTCTGGTGATTCTTCAGGTGTGCAGCAGACAGATGTTGATGTTTCATATTCCTTCTGCCTACACTGTGCCTTTGGGCCCAGGGAGCACACACTTCCTTTACTAGCTTTAGCATATATGGTTCTGAACTTGTAAGTGGAAACTTATCTAATATAGACAGCTTTAAAAGGTAGATAGTGGCAGAGTGCTGTAAAAAAAGAAATCTAAGTACATTCTGAGGTCTACTTTACTGGAACAGTTTCTTCTATTTACATGAATAGTTATGTTTATGGAGGCAACCATACTTAGGATACTCACATTTCTCTGCAGATTCACCACACATCCTCAAAATGTATTTGCGTGGGTCTTTTTCCTGTTCGTAATGTCCGGATTCTTCTTGGTTTTCCGTTACATAAAAATGTAACTCTTCTCTCAGTATTGTCTTTACAGATCCATGTTCTTGGAATGCACATTAGGTAATCGAATGCAATCAGTGAAATAAAAACTGTAATGACATTGCCAGGTACCCTCACTGATCAATGTATAGCTTTCCTTTCGTGATGCTTAAGCATATGTCAATATTGAGCAGTACAATATATTAGTTGGTGTAACATCTCTCATGCTGACTCTATCCTAAGCTCTCTACTGAACCTGTGTGTTGACTATGAACACCAGAACAGTCCATTCATATTTCACATAGGCACAAATGTATGGCATGGAAAAGTTGAAGAAGGTGTTTTGAAAACGTCAGTTCTGAAGATAAACTTCCAGATACAGAGTTAGGATTACAGACGGTAGGGATGTGGTATGAGACCTGTATTCATGTAGTGGTGGTTTAGCAGAAAGACAGAGAGTAAGGACACTGTCACTACAGTTGAAAAGGGACAGTAAAAGGAACTGTAAAGGCCAGTGGAGGTAGACATGCCAGGTTCTCCTCTCCACTGGCAGATTATTTCAGTCAGTTATGTCCAGGCAGGGATATGGTTTTGTTCCAAGAGAGCTGTGATCTTCCAGAGCCTCCCATCTTCTGCCTTCACTGACGTACACGCTATGGGGTAGGTGTACATCCTTTCAGGAAAGATGATGGCATGCCTTTCCAGAAAAGGGCTGCTGTACACCACAACTGGGGATATTGAAAAGTGCTGAAAATTCAGTGTTCATCATCTACAAACAGCATCTGTGTTACACGTCCTGCAGCTAAGGAAGGAGAGCTGTCTATTGCTTGGCCATTTCATTGATCCCCAAAGGCTGGATGTTGCCTGGAATATGTCACTCAAAAGTTGACATTTAAAGTGTAAATTTAGCATTTGTCAAAAATTGCAGTCTATATGTGATATCTTTCCTAAGAATATACTACTCTTACAAAATTTTTACCTAATGCTAAAATGCCCTTAGTTACCTCTAACAGTAGCAAGCTGATCTTCCTTTTTATTTCTGAAGCTATAGAAGACCCTCATGGGTTTCTGCAAAATAGTAGCATTGCACCTCCTTATTTCTCTGTTGAAGATGACATACCTTTTTCTTGCCTTTGTTATAGATTCAGGCTGATCTTAATATTTTAAAAGCTCTATAAATCAGGTGAGTGGTACAGAGTTTCCTACTTAACACATCAAGACTTAGATAAGGTCAATAGCAATTGAAACAAAAATTTGAAAGGTGTAATGGGGAAGTAAGTTTCAAATACTACTTGGAGTGATGCTGCCTGATCAGTAGTCAGCCACCAGGAAAAAAACTCTCAAACTCCTAGAAAATTAATATATTTGTCCTTTTTCACACTTGTTTCAGATTTTATGTGTACCCATGCTGTCTTGCCCCACAGGATATTAAATAATAACAGTCTTCAGGCAGCAAAGAGAAGAACTAATTGTCGTTGTTCTTCTACTTCAGCACTGCTGCTGTAATTGGAAGTTATCTCCTTATAATTGCATCTGTAGTGAATAGTAATTATAATTCTTATCATTAGCTTTTTCTTTTAATTAGTTTTTACCCTGATAAAATAATATTTTGTACTAGTTCTTGTCTGACTTTAGAACACAAAGAAATACACAAGATCAGTATATTAATAGTGCTTTTGCTGGGTTCTTAAATGCAAAGGTGGATTCTGCACAGCTAACACTAAACTTGTGACATGATCAGTAAAATGGAGTAAGGTAACAGCTGGAGAACATGAGCTATGAATAGGGGAGCAGAGGTTTTGCTTTAATCCTTCCTTAGTCTGTACACAGGGTGCTCAACATAGAGTTTGAGTACTCTAAGTATAGCATTGGCATTAGTTTGGGTAAGACTGAATCACTTAAAAGAACTAAGAAAGCAAGCTTGCCAGCTCTTGCTCAAATCAAACAGATATGCTTTTTTACAAATTTTTTTACATCAACATTTTTGGCATATATTAAGAATGGGAGCAAGCATTTTATCAACAGGGTATGTTCTATACATTGTAAGCATGGCGAAGGGATTCCCAGGCTCTCTCTGGAGTGAGTGTTTTGTCCCAGACAAGAGTGAAAGCTAGTCTCATCTCTTTTCCAACAGTTCAGTTTTGTTACCGAAGAACTTTAATTTCATTTGTAAAACATGAATATTTTAGAATTATACTGTATGACGCAAGAGAAAGGAGACATTTAAAGGTGGCTATGAAGTTTTATTGGAGACAGTTTCCCTTCCCTCTATATCATATAGGCACGGGGCTCTTACGTATCTGCTCACAAACTGAGAAAATGCCGATAGCTTTAGCAAATAATAAATTGTGTTTTGACTGCTGTTTTTAAATTTAAGTTGGGCTGCAAGTATTCATTAAATACTTTATTACTGTGTGTTTGTAGATGACTAGTATATTCTGTAACATGCATTTGTAGGTCTAAACAGCAGCAGAAGGCTAGGCTTGCGGCACCTAGCTGAGTGGATGCTGGTTATTTTTTAAATCACTCTTCTGACCTAATTTTTAAACTAGAAAGCAGGAGTACCTGTAGCTGCAAATACATGGTGAAAGGCTCTGCGATGCACAATAAAGTCCGTAAGCACATTCCATACAGATTGTGATTGACAATACTTGCGGAATCTAGTCGCACTGCACCTGCTGCTATTGTTACTTGGACTTAAAGCTCGTATGTATGAGCTTTGCATCCTTTTTTTAACTATCACTTTGACTTTCACATGTGCTAGAAATCTCCTCTCCTTCTCTTCATTTTTCAACTTAGTATTGTACACAGAGCATTTCGTAAGATCTTGAAAATCCTAATTTTCCTCCAACATATATCTTTTCCCAGCTCCAAAATTTGGCACTATAAATGTAATCAAAACCTCTTTTTATTAGCGTTGTGCACTAAATATATCTACAACATGTGTTCAACATTTTCATAGCAAAACACAGACCCTGTGTGTAGAAAATTGCATTGTAAGTCAACTTACCTGTTTGCTTCTATTTTTTCCCCTGGATAAACAGAAGCAATTGCAGATGCGGAACTTTAATTAAAGAGGAAGCTATTTTGGCTTTCTGTCCATAAAAGAGAAAAATATATAAAGCTACAAAACTTTTCTTGTCTTGCTGTGGTTTTTGAAATGGTGTGATTCAACCCTTGTGTGAAAACTCTGTATATCTCCAAAGCCTTATTTATTTCTTTTTATTTATTATTATATCTATGGATGTATAGATAAGTTTCCACTTCTAGGATGGAATCTTGTATGCCAAGATGTAACCTTTAGGGAATTTTTAACAGTGAGTTATAAATCCCCAAGGAACAGGGTTTTATAACAGAAATGCTGACACAACCTCAACTAAAGTGGCACAAAAGGCAGGGATACAATATAATTAAAACAACAGAAGTCCAGAATGTCAGTATCTAAGCAGGTCTCCTTGACAAGTTCTCTGATTTTTAGCTTTACAGCTTTAACAGCATCAAGTGGTTTTGTGTGGGTGGTTTGTTGTTGTGTTGTGGGGGTTTTTTTTGAACAGATGTGTTAGAAAGAGATTTATAAAACTGCGGCAGAGGGCAAAACAGCAGTGAAATGATTGAAGACGTGCATTTGAATCAGTTTGGTTTACAGGGATTACTTAGGCTGTATGAAAATCCATGAAGGTCATAATGACATTTATGTCATTCTAAAACTGATGTGTGCTATTTTTTATTCCCTTTATACACTGAACATTAAACAATTTTAAAGGTACTGTTGAATTAAAAAGTAGTGGTATCCAGCTTTCAGTGCAGAACAAACTCCTAAGGAATATATTATCTATAATCTAAATTCACACCTTTTGGAGCTAAATACCATTTTCAACTAATCTGCAATTTGACCAGAATTTAAAAACAAATATTTACTCCAGCTAATTAGCTAATGTGTAGTTTTTGTAAACAAGCATTTATGGAGGAGCTTTAACCAGGTTTTTTAAATTGTGAAGACTCTCTTTTGCTGTCAGTAGTGACTGAAGTTTGAGAATCAGACAATACTGGCATCTTCCATTTCATCTACATTGTCTACAAGCTTCCTCTTTACAAGTATTACTTTTCAAAAATAAATTTGTTATAGGCATATCTAGATTAAAAATTAATAAATATGTCGTAAATAAATGCTACATTATTGTTTTCAGTAGGCATTTGATTTTTAATAGTAAGGCATCTTGTCACAACAGCTGCAAAATCAAATGAGTTATATTCCTAGATCACTGAAATAAGAACACATTCAGTTTTAGCAACCACATGAGACATGGCTTTAGTGTTCTGTATTTAAATATTTTGTGTTCTCCATTGTTTTTTAGCTAGAAACTGAAGGGAGAAAAGAAAACTGAGATTCATAGAATTCCAACTCATAGAACTGTGGGCAACAGTGAAAATACACCCCTTAGTATATTCAATCAACTTATCAACTGGGGTAGTTTCACAAAGCATTTTGTGATATGCTTCAATTTCTGCTTACAACCTCTGCTGACTCTGTCTTAATATTTTAGATAAACAGATACCTTGGCACACTTTTTTTTAATCATTGCTACATTTTAGTAGATAAAGTTTGTTCTAAATCCTTAATTCTTATTCTTCAAAGAAGTGGAAGTCAAGGTTTACAACTCTTACATACCAAATGGCCTTTGTATTATCTGCCTCTGATCACCACTGGCCTTCACGTCTCACTAACAGCAGTCTTGCAAAAGCCTTAACTCACATGTACAACTTTGCAGATAGCAGTGATTGTACTTCATTTCAAACCTTACAATGGCACCGGTCACATCTGAAAGTAAAAATAAATATAAACATTTTGCATTGTGTCATAATGTGAAAAAAAAAACATGTCTTTTGATCCTTATAATTTAGAGCTGTATTTGTAGATTAAGAGCAATATTTAACAGAAAGGACTGGTCATGCCTACCATAGGAACAAGACTTAGAGGCCATATCATTTCTGCGTTCTCCTTACCTTTCTATCTCAAATGTAAAGCTGTGCATAGAAAATAGAAATTACTCAAGTGCTGAAATGACTGAAAATCAAGACAGTAAAGAGAATCATATTGCTCATGCTGTTTGGCTGAATGCTAATAAAATAGTTTTGGTGTTTTTCCCAGCAATTAGAAGACTTTTCTAAAATACATTCCTAAATATTTATGTAAAAGAAGCACACACAGCATGGAATAGATTTATTAACCATCTTTTAACTTCAAAGCTTTTTATTTTTACATAATTTCATCAGTAGAAGATTTTTTTTATAAAAAAATCCTTCTGAACTGTGTTTGGGTCTCTTAAAATATAGTAATCAGAGCTGATCAGCAGTTGGTAAAATTAATACAAAGTGTTTATTCAGTGTGGCTCAAAATGTAATCCTACAGCTTTCAAGAATTTCAAAACCTCACAAAATATAATTATATGCTGAAGATATTAATATGTAGAGGAGAAAAAGTTGTCAATAAAATTCTTAGACCACAGACAGTGCAGCTGGAATGGGGATCGATCAGAAGAGGTCAGTTCTGATTGTAAGTTGTGTCCTAGATTATATAAGAAATAACTGGAAATTTGAAAACTAAAGAGATTTCTGGGATTCAGGAGTTCATATTCCTTTTTTTTAGGCTTAATAGGAGCATTTTATACACAAACAAAATGATACATGGCTTGATACTTTACTTTTGTTAAAGTCATAAAGAGCATTCCTAAGAAAATTTTGACATTTTTAAGATATTTTGTTTACCCGGGAGAATTTTAGTTGTTACATCCATGCATTGGTGCTAGGATAAGAGCCTTATAAGCACTCATACTGTGGTATAATAGCATTTTTGTTTGGCTTAACTCAAAGCTTTTCCTAGGACTCCCCAAAAAAAAAAAAAAAAAAAAATCCACAAAACAAATGCAGCACCTTGTTTGCAGCAAATATATTGATTTCAACCTACATGTCAGGTTACATAGGATTTTCTGCTGTGAAATAGGAACTCGCATCAAATGTGGAACATGTCAGAGTATGGGCTGACATATTGCAGAACGTACTGGTCCCAGAGTAATTGACACTCTTGAGAAAGAGTTAGATACTCAGACTGTGATTTTTGCCTCCTGTAAACCCATGAAGATCAAAACCCAGGACTTAACATTTCAGCTAACATTTGAAGGCAGCAGCTAGAACTCTCCTCTCCTGTGCTTTGACAGCTGCCTTTAGACTGGTCGGGAGGTTGAAATGAGAACGGTGGAATAATGCAGTGCTGTCCAGAGGTACCTGACATACTAACAACTGATCGGACTGTTTGTGTTAGCATGATGCACAGTTGTGTGGGTACTGTCTGCTTTTTGGCAGGGCTAATTAGATGAAGGAAAACAGAAATCTCAGGTGGTTATGTTGTTTCAGGTACCCATATCCTTTATTCAGAGATAGCGCATCTATCCACACGCCATGGCGTTATGTTATGCAGCCACATCAATGACTGTAAAAATCTAGTTTTGAAACTAAAAGCAATTGTTTTGTGGCATTCAGACGTTCAAATTCAGTGAAACATTGTGTTTGAGCCAGCCCAGTTAAATGGTCACTGGTTACCACTGCTAGTTAGTTTCTCATTCAGAAAGAGATTTCACAAGAATCCATTACCTGTACAGTACTTACAGGGAACTGAGGAAGATTCCCTTTGGTAAGGGTTAGAGGGTAATGTTAACCAACACGACAGTGTTTGTATTGTCTACCACTATTGTCCAAGTTTTCTGGATATATCCAGAAGTGTTTGCTTTCCTGTCACTGAAATATCTAGGGATCTGTGTGTTTCTCAGTTAAGCAAAGATCTGTTTATCTGTGTATTTATGCAGCATAACTCTTGAAGGTTGTCCTCAAGTCTTTGACAGAGCTGTTGAATTAAGAAGGTGGGAGTCAAGATAGGGTGGGAGGAAGATCTGGGGATGATGGGATCCTACAGATGATGACACTCAGCCAAGGAGATGGGCTTTGTATGAAAATAGAAACAAAATCAAGTGCTCCTGCTGCACTGCTGCACATCTCTGAATAGAAGGAGCTATTTGTTATAGAGTGCTTCCGCAGCAGCACGGTGCCTCTAAACTACATGGAAAGCACTTGCTTGTATGAGGAAAGTGTAGAAGGTTATAAGGCCTATTTCTGAATATCTACTGCTGAGTAACCAAGTAGAACTGTAAATGGTTAAGAAGGGAGAAGAAAATGAGAAATGAATGAAGATTTTTCTTTTTCTACATTGGAACAGGTTAATGTATGTTTTCAGAACAGGGAAAAGTGGAAGAATGGATGTTGTTTAAAGATCCTGTTTGTTTTGCTGTATGTTTCGTTTCACATATGTTGATAGTCTGTTGCTGAATTTTTGGTTCATAGTACTTGGGTTAACGTGATAGGTTATTTTGGCTTCAGTGAAGTTCATATTTGTACCAGGTCACTGACCAAGGAGGGAAAAAAGAATTAAAAGAGTAAAAATAAAAGGAGGAAAGAAATACTCTCAGTGCTTTGTAAGAGCTATTACATTTTGTAAAGATCAAAAAGTCCCTCAATAAGCATTTGTCCAATGGTCTTAAGCTATTATAATGTACTGAGTAAATAGCATGCCAAAATATTGTGCGTGTATTGCTGGTGCATTTAAAATCCATAAGTATAATGAACCTCAGTTTTTACAAAAAATGCCTTAGTCCTCATCTTCCCACTGTGACTGGGAAGGGAGGCCTGAAGAGTCAGCTAGGCAACATTTCATTTCCTTTGCACAGAGAGCAGCTGAGGCATAACTGTTTCCGATGGTTATGTTCTACACTGCTGCTTGAAGAAATGGTGGCATTAGTACATCTGCTAAGGGCATCTGGCTAGAATACATAAATCCAGCTATTGAAAACTCTGACACAGATATTAGTTTAATATATTCACAGAAACAAATAAAAATATCTTACAATTATGCCCTTTAGAAAAGTTTACAACCTAAAAAGGAATGCTAAGGGTATTTTCTGTTTTAAATGCGCTTGAATATGATTGCAATTCAGCATAGCTGGGTATGATCCCCAGATTTCTTAGGTTTTCTACTAAGAAGTAAGTACCTGATGTCTAATCTAATACTTAAGTTTGGGCCTCTCCTTGCTCTGCCCAGCACAGTGCTAACCCAGTGACCAGTGGCTGAACCATTACTGCATGGAGAGTAACAAACAGCAATGCAGAAATGTACTCCCAATGTGAATGACCCAGACCCCTTCCCTTCTTTGAAGCCATAGGACAAGAATGTTTACCATGTATACACACATTCTTTGTCCATGCATCTCCCATGCCAGGCACCGTTACTGGGTCACCCCAGGAGCAAATATGCTGGTACTGGCATGGCACACAGTCCCCAGAAGTGGTACAATGGCATGGCTCTCCGCAGCTGCCAGCACCAAGTGGGCAGTTACCAAGTCACATGATACCATCACAAAGGAGCAGGGAAATGGAGAGATTAAAATTTCTAATATCCTTCCTCTAGCAAAATAATACCTGAGTAAATAGAAAACACTGCCATTTAATCCTGAAGAAATATAATTTGGGTATGCTTTCTCTTTGTGAACCATGCTGACTGCAATCTCCTTGAACTGGGTACATATGGAAGCAGCCTGTAACGGTTTTGACTGTTAATAGACTCATACAGAAACTGAGAAAATTTCCTTAGGGTGAAGTCTCTGCCAAGTACCATCAGGGATAGCTATGTGGATATAATTATGGGAATTGTAATAAAAACATTTTTCTAATTGATTAGTTGACCAATTAGACCAACATGATGATCATGTTTTTCATGATCATCAATAATTAATTCAAAGTAATCAGTGTGATATTTTGTTTTACCACCTGATGATTTTAAAACAATCCCATCTATTATGGAGGTGACCTGTAGAAATAAAAGAGATTAATTCAATGGAATTTTATAGAATTTTAACTGCATCACATAAAAATCATTCCAAGAGAACTGAATAGAACATATTAGTCTCCTGTAGTGTTTTTGAGTAACTTGCCAAATCTAGGGGTTACAATAAACAGGCTGTTGGAAAAGTCTCTTGAAAGGAATTCTCTTCTCTGATAAAGTATACATTTCTTCTCTAAAGCAATGTATTTCAGTTTTGAAATCCTAAAGATGCAGAAAGAAGACCCCTGGTTGGCTGCAGTAGGACTGCTGCCTGTTGCTTTGTAGTTGTTAGCACGCATTGGTGGACACAGATTCAACAGGCTCCAAGAGCTGTTTGTGTTCTTCACTCCTACATAGGCTCCAATTTATTTTTCCATTTAAGTAAATGTGAAGTCGGAAACCCAAATGCATCACTGGATATGAATGATGGTGGCTGTCAGAATGGGCTCTATAGCCATTACAGGTAAATCAGAGCAGACCCAAGGCTGTAATAATTTATGCTGGTGACACTTAGCCCAGGTGGCTGGGGCTTATACCAGAAAGTCATGTTTCCCACAATTTACATTAAATTAATCATAGCATAGCTAAATATAAAGATCCAGCTTCAGGTTCTGTTGCATGTCATATCAACAACCAATCAAAAATTCAAAATCGGTTACTATGACTTCAAGCATTGCCTAGTTCATCTGTGCTCAAATACTCAGATTCAAGGAAAGGATTTTTTAGAAATCAGTTACATCTTATTTATAAAACACTCAGCAATGTGGAAAGTCGGATTTAAAATAATTTCAAACTTCCTGTCTGTAAATCAAAGCTTATGGCCAGGCAAGTCATTAGTTGTTTTTATCTTCACATTTAATAGCTGTATTCTACACTGTATAAATGGCTTAGGAGCATTAGGGTTCTTAGTGTCTGTAAACTACATTGTTGGGAGTTGTTTTTAAATATTTATAGGTCTACTGTTAAGAATAAATCATTTTCTCAATCTATTTCACTAACAGAAATTATTTATAAGTGTATAATTAATTATTTAGATTTTCCTGGTATTATATTTACATTAATAATTAAATGCATCTAATTATTAAACCATATAAATAACATTTAGTTTCATTGATGAGCTGATATGCAAACAGCAATTCTGTCACTGACTGTAAACCTATGAAACGAGATACTCTTCAGTAACAAGCCCTCTCGCTAGAAGTCATGACAGTAACCTGCTGAGCTCGCTGACTCTCTCGGTGTCTCTGGAACATAATTACTGTACCTGTGACAGGTTTTGGATCCTCCCGACCAGACTCAGCTTTATCCCCCTTTCACAGTTATCCCAGTGCAGGTATCCAGCAGTCATGATGCCAGTGGCTTTACACTGCCCACCAATTACCTCTGTACCACCTAATGACAATTAGCTTTTACAGAGTAGGTGAAGATCTGATTCACACTCCAGGAACCATTGCCCATCTCTTCATTAAAATTTTCAAAGAGTGCCACAACTCAACAAAATGTACAAATAACACTGTGCCTTAATCTCAGAAGTTACAAGCCATCTCAAGGGGCACTCCGATTTCTGCAGTGCCCCAACACGCGCATTTCTGCAAAGTACCAGCAGGATCAGATTCCTCTGCACTTACGAGCTGCAGAAGGGTGAGATTCGTGCTCCCCGCTACACAAGATGACACAGTTAACAAATGGCTGATTTCTCACTCAGTTCTGTCTTGCGCAAAATATACTTACATGATGAGTAAAATGTAACCTTTTTCAGCCCCTAATTATGACAAAGTTAGACTAGGTTCAGAAGCCTGTCATTACCTATATGAAGTCTTTGGGTGATTACAGTTCTTTAGCATAAACCTTCAGCTAATACAATCCCACTGGTATGCCTGGTCTTCCTGTTCTCAGGGATTACTCATGGTTAGTGGTCATGTTCAGTGTCCCTTGTATGCAACTTTTGTGGCAGACAGACATAAAATCTTTACATCTTTTGAAAAGGTGGAATGGCTATTTTCTGGAATTCTTTACTGATATTGGAAACAAGTCATAATTTTGAACCTGGCACGTGAAGAACTGAGGTTTGGACTATTGAAATTTGGTTTTAAACATTTTTCACCTTTTAAATATTTAGATGGAACCAGACACCTACTGTATATACTCCTCCTGGAAGCACTCTTCAGGTCGTCTTCAGCTTTTCTTTGTCTTCTGGAATGCCCTTGTGTATAACTTAATCATAGCCTAAAATTTTCCAGTAAATTACAAACAGCGTAGATTTTCCAAATGGGATTTTCTGTTGTTCATAGCAAGCAAGCACCTGTTATCAATAGCTGCCCTTAGTTGAACGCAGACATAAAATGTTCATAAATGTTTATGATAGCACTCCATTTTTTCAGCACCAGCTTGGTATTTTCTTCTTGGGTCTTTATTTGTTAATGTAATCCTGAAATCTTCAATTGTCTGCTTTTGTCATGATTTCTTTATTCTTTTAACCTATTTCCAGCCATGCTGGTTTAGTGAGAAATAAAAGTAAGAATAATGTCAGTGATTTCCCAAGCGAAAGGGCTCAAGGGACCACTTTAGGACAATGTGAACTACAAGGAGAAAGAGATGAACTGATGCTAACTTATATGAACTTCTAATTTGCAGATAATGTTAGAAGTGAATCATAATCTTCAAGGTAAGAAGTACATTGGCTTCCTAAGCTAGCTAACTAAGCTGACTTAACAGTGATAGTGACATTAATTACCTGATGTAACTGTTATAATTACATTTCCACTGCTACAAAATCCAACGAATATTTATTTTCAAAAGATGATGAGTATATATATTCAAACAATGAAGAACATGCAATTGGGATAAGAAGTCTAAGAAATCCTCTTTATATTCAAAAAGAATTTTATAATATGTCTGTAATTTTCTTTCTTTGACAAATTTTTGCTTTGTTTTAGTTTGGGTTTTGGTCGGTTGGTTTACTTAAAAACTGGACTGTAATCACACAAAATGTGGTGAAGAGATACAAGGCTGTCTGAAATTGTGCGCACCATAGGAAGCAAAGAGCAAAGTGTGTGCTATAATAGTCCAATTCTACTTTTAGCAAGATTAAATGGCAAGTAAGCGTCAGAAGGGAGCGTACAAATAGATTGCAAGCATCATGACTTAATGCTTTTATGTTGGAAAGAACTCTAATTGCTCATGCAGGGATGGGAAGTCAGAAATTAGAAAAATCATGACAATAATTGCCGTCAATATAATCATTGAACTTCAGCCAACACTGTCCAACTTTCTGTCATATCACAGTCCTCCTTGATTTGATTATGTACAGCTGTTGCATATAATACTGGACTCTGAATTACCTCAAGAAGATATTTTTATTCTATTTTTCCCTGACTCAATGCAGTTTGCCTCTCTAGGCTCTTTTTGTCTCCAGTTGTCTCAATCTATGGTATCAGATTTTCTTCTACTAAAGTTACTCTGCTTAAATTATTTATGCATAAACAAATTTACACATGAGCTCACTTACATCAGTATTCATACGTACCCAAGAATTCACTGAATCTCTTTTTTGGGAGGTTGCACATTCTTTATGAAAAATTGTCCTAACTAAAAAAAGTGTAAGGAGTCAGTGAAACGTTATAAAGACTCTGCACATCAGAATGTGATCAAGTTTCTCTGAGTACATATACACTGAAATGCCTGCTTTACACAAACAGGCTCTAAAATAAGCACCTCAGATACAAACAACAAGAGTATCTTCAGTGGTCCATGGCTTAGCACAGATGTAAAAAGCTATCCAGAACCCTACAGAAGTAATCAGGCAGCAAGTCCTCCCTGAGTGTTCTGTAGCTGTGCATCTGCAACAGCCCTTGCTCAGCTCGTTGATAGCTAGCTCCAATGCATCTGCGTGAGCTGTGAGTACTACATGAATTTGAAGTGTACAGCTGAACTCTGTGAGGTGGTTTCATATTTATCTATAAGTTTGCTTCTTGATCATGAGCCTACGAGTTGTAAATAAAAGTATTAGTTTCCGGATGTGTCAAAAGAAGATCCTTTGATTTAGGCATGTAATTGTTCCGTGTCACCTTATATTCACCCCAGCTAAGGAAGGGGTCTTGCTTCACTCTCAGTGTTTAGATCTGTCAGATGATAAGGCCATAAACAAGCATATATAATGTAGTTAAAGCTAGGCACATGGGCGGGAAATGGCAGCAGCATGTTGGAAACAGCTCACTCTTGGCAATAGGGATTTTGCTTCTCTGAACTCTCATCCAATTTGTAAGTAATTAAAATTTAATGCTCTTTAACATGATTAGGCAAAAATCTTAATCATAAAGCTGATTGACCTACATGTCTGATAGACTGAAAAAATGCCGCCTTACACGAATTTCTTCTGATTACAATTCTGGATGGAACTATTTACTTGGGAACGGGGTTCTGCAGGCTCTGGATACAAGGGTGTCAACAAGTGACTTTCAAAGTCGATTAAAGCACCAGAGCCAAATATGTCATCTTAATGAAGTGTGCAATATAACCAAGCTGTACTTAGTTTCCAGAAGACATACAAAGTTTCTAAGCTTTCTTTCTAGCCGATATATTTTTTTTAAGGGAAATTGTTGGAGTATATTATAGACTTAAAATATCCTGAGGGTGGCATTGGATCTTGATCGAATCTATGTTTGATGATGATGAGATAACATAAAATGAATTTTATTAGTAGGATATTAGTGGTAAAAGATTGTATATATTTAGACTTGTCAATAATAAACATAGATTTGAAAACAGAAAAAGATTTGTAAGCTCTAGCCAAAAGGGAAATACTGAAGCATTTCCAGATAAGATGGAGTATGAAGGAGACAGTATAATATTACAGAACTAAGAAATTAATGACTTAAAAATTAAAACTTGTGACCTTTGTCTTTGGGTGTTCGATTTGCTGGTATCCTCACGAGGGGGCTGCTAAGACTCTTAGCTGTCATTTGTCAATTGTTGCTGGTATTGAATTTATATTGACATTAATTAAATCCGTGCTTGAAGGGTTCAGCTTGGAGACTTAACATGGCTAGAAAGAGATGTTGAAGGGATGCACTAACATGCCTGGAGATATTAGGAAATCTCATAAGTGATTAATTCATATACCTTCCTTTGCTCAGGATTAAAATGGTCACTAGACAGAAGAAAATTGTAATCTGTTGGATTTGGAATGGGTAGGAAAGAAAGAAGTCTGCCTTTTTCTGTATCTGGGGAACACTTACCTGGATGATCTTTATGTTTTTCCCTAAGAAAGTGTCTACTGTTGTAGGGACAAGGAATGCTTGTAATGTCTTTAATATCATACTTTTCCTTTAGCATATATGTAATTTTTAGATTCTTACATTTCTGCCATAAGCTCATAAGCCTGTTAAAGAACACTGCTTTTGCCATGCCATGTGGTGTGTATGACGAGGGTCTGTGGTTCATTCTGGACAAATCATCTTTTCCTGGCTGGCTAAAACTTCTGACTGATGGACTCCTTCGTTCTGTGTGTTTCTGTGCTCCTAGATCCATGTCTGTAGTGAAGCCCCAGGTGCAAATTCCCCTGAACTTTCAGATTCAGAGATCCATTTTTAATTGGGGTAAATATTATCAGAGATGGGCGGATATTCCTGTATGCAGACATCCTTACTGTGTCTTACTTCTCTTTTATGTTGACAGCTATCCACTTCCATAGGAAAAAAAAAAATGTAGCTTTCTAGGTAATTTTTTTATTCCTACTGAACATTAAGCAAATATTGTCATGAAATAGCTATTATAACTTCAAGAGTTCCTTGAGTGGTAATAGCTAATTTAGATCCCATTATTTTATATATTAAGGTATAGTTGCTTCTCCCCATAAATATTATTTTGCATTTATCAACACTGATTTTCTTCTGCCATTTCATTGAGACATTAAATATCATTACACATTCTGTAAGTCTTCACGTTTTTCATTTTTACTATGATTAATAAGTTTGTATCATTGGAAAACTTCATCCCTTCCCCAGGTTACCTCTGAATACGTTGAGCAGCACAGCCTCCAGCATAGTTCTCTGGAGGATTTTGACTGTAAAACCTGGCCATTTATTACCTAAGTGTCATTTTAGGACTTTTATTTGCTTACAAATCCGTGCAATGGCTTTATTTTGTATACCATGGCAGCTTAATTTCAAGAGTACTTTATAAAACACAATAATGAAAACTCTTTGCATATCCAGTCATAAACTTTGCCTATTAGTGATGTGTTTGAAAATTCATATTAGTCCTGTAGAGTATCGCTATCCCCACAAGGGTACTTATTTATTCCCATTATATTGTATATCCATGTGTTTGCCAATTCTGCTCTCTTTAAGCATTC
>NW_010144678.1:58723-60022 GCF_000699245.1 Pterocles gutturalis
AATTTACCTCAAATGATTTGCTGTATTTTTCTGAATTCCTGCTTTATAGAATTCTGAATTCCTACTTTGTAAAAATTATATCATATTTACTATCCTTCATTCTTTCCATGCTGAAGCAGATTTAAAACATACAACATACATAAGACTTGAAGGCCATTTTCAAAAGGATGTTTCTCATTTGGTGAGAATATGTAAAGGAGAAAAAGTAAATGGGGACAAATTCTTGGCTAGTATAAACTGACAAATTTCGCCCGTAATATGCCACTGATCTAATTTGATGTGAGTAACCAAACCACCAGAAAAAAATAATTAACACTTCGGTAGTCATAGAGGTCAGAGCAAATCACGTCATTTGCCTGGGAATACACCCAAGTGCCCAACTGGCCTTTACAGCTCCCATTTACTGCAGCCACAGTGACAGTGCAGTAATCAGTATTAATTGTAACTGGGCTGAGGCCTTAATTAAACGGTAGACCCAACACAGGGCAGAACTTTGTCTGTCTACTCTGAGGACATCTCTGTCCCTTCCTGTGAGGCTGGTATGTCCTTTCCTGAAAGGTGATCTTGAGAAGACCTTAAGTGTACCTGTAGCAGTCCATTTTGGTAAATTTACCAAAAGCATTAGTCCTAAGTGAGCGGCACAATACCAGATGCCAAGATGAAAGTAGCTCAGACAAAAGATTTTGCCTCAGTCTGCACGGTTCCATTCTGGGTGCGATCACTACCTAGATAACTTCAAGTTCATTGAAAATTCTAATCAGATAACCGTTAAGCAATATGACAGTAGCACTTTTTACCTTAAGCCATTTTTTATTTTTAATGTTAAGTATATCAGATATATTATGCTAACAAATAGTAAATGTGACAACTTCCGAATACCATTTTAAAGTCACTTAGTAGAAGACTGTATTTCTAGGGTTTTTTGCAGAAAAATATTTTGAATGCAGGGGTTGGACAATTTCACCCTGGAGTGGAAATACTGTGGTGGCATGCTGAAATGCAGGCACAATGGGAAGACCACAGTTTACAAATAAGCCAGGAATGTTCCAGTGGAAAATGTGCTTCTCATTAAAAAGTTAAAATTTTCATTTTAAAAATGTACTTTATGTCTGACCCTGGCTTTATCCTGGACAGAGCCTATTGTGTCTCTGTGCAGGGAAACACGGGAGTAGTAGGGATTGACTCTACAAGAAATATGAACGTAACTCATTTTGTCTTCTGAGGTCTGTGAAATCAAGACCAGAAGTAGCCTTAAAAGCTTACAGAAGGATTCAGAGAATCACAGAATCACAGAATGTT
>NW_010144679.1:0-1767 GCF_000699245.1 Pterocles gutturalis
TCCGGGGTGGCTTCTGCTTTTAGCATCATTTCTTTAACAAATCAGAGCAAGCTTTTTGGTTTTTTTTTTTCAAGAGAAAAGGATTTCGAAGCAAGCAGGTTGGGCTTTTTGCTGCTGAAATTCCCCAGGGAAGAATTCCTGAGCCCAGGAAACCCAGCAGAGCCACCCAGTCCCTTGGTAATCCAGGCAGGCAGGGCCCTCACCAGAGAGCCCAGAGATTGCATATCATCTTGTCATTTTATTCAGCATTTGAAAGGCTTTGAGGGTTTTTTCAGTCGAGTTTCTGGCACAAATTACACGCTGTGGCATGTGTGGCTCTAAAACATGTCTTCAGAATTGGATGTACCTCACCAGAGGGGCTGGGTCCCCGTCAGAGGCTCCTGCACAGCCCCAGCAGAAGGATGGATGCTGGATGCTGGATGCCAGGTCCCTCCCTGAGCAGCTCCATCCATCCATCCATCCATCTGCCGCCCCATCACTTTGGCTCGGGCTCTTCCCACTCTCTCCCTGGCCACGGACGTTGTCAATGGGGCCACCCATCCTGCATCTGACGGCGATTCCTGCCTTAGATGAGTGTCCCCAACGGGACCAGGCTGCCCAAGACCTGGGCTTCCAGTGCCTCCAAGGACGGACGGAACCCCCCCCAGCAGCCTCTGCCACCCCTCAGCCACCCCCATCATCACAAAGTGTTTCTCCAGCCCTGTCCTCTGTGGTGCCCTCCTGCCTGCTCAGCAGCTGAGAGCAGAGCTAATCCCTCAGAGAGAGCCCAGGTCTTCTCCAGGCTCCCTCCCCACCCGAGGGACAGCCATCAAGCCCGTCCTTCCATGGGACAGCTGGGGGGCAACACAGTCCCACCGCCCCGGACAGCACCAGCCCCATGGCACAGCGTTCCGGATGCTGCCCACCCCACAAAGGCGTGTGACAGGGACCTTCCCGGTGCTGCCAGCCAGGAGCCTCTCCGAGCTGCCGCTGAAGTTATCATTAACATCTATTAACAATAACAAATCATATCAGCCTCGTTCTTTGTTGTAGGCTGGGTTATTAGTGCTGGAGAAACAGCTCCCCTAACACCCCTGGAGCCAGCTGAGATTCGTCTGTGTCTCATTAGCAGAGCCTTCCTCCTTTGTTCGTTCAGTTAAAATTAACTCTCCTCCTGGAAAATGAAGCAGCAAAGAGCCACCCTCCCAGTCCAGCCCCGCTGCTGGCCCAAGGGCTCCCATGGATGCAAGGAACCGACCCCAAACTGGGGCAGCCCCAAGCCCTCGCCACTGGATACAGCCCGTGAGCTGCTCCATTCTCCAGCAAAACAGACATCCCGTGGCTCCACGAGGAGCTCTGCGAGAAGAGCTGCATCCCAAGGGGCAGAAACACCCCAGACTGGGGACCCGGGGGGCTGCAGCTCCCCACCTCCATCACCTCCTGCAGCAAGCTCCCCAAAGGTCCCCAAGTCCCCTCCTTGCCCCAGTCCATCTCCTGACATGGACATTTCCTCCTCGGGCATCCCACAGCGCCCTGCACCCAGGGCGAGATGCCCAAGAGCATCCCTGGGTGGGACCAGGACCTGCACCCCTGCCTGCACCCTGATCCTGGCAGCGAGCAGAGCCCTGCGTGGCAGCGGTCACAGCGATGGTGACACATGGCCAGGCTGGGTATGGGGTGGTTTCCTGGCTGGGTACCATCCCCACCACAGGTGACCCCGCTGTCTCCCAGGGACGTGTCCCTGAGCCCAGCGTGGCGGAGGCGGTGCTGCCGGGGCGTGCGGAAGCG
>NW_010144679.1:1783-3133 GCF_000699245.1 Pterocles gutturalis
GTATCAGCAGTGGGGCAGGACGTGAGTAATTGGGGTAGGACGGGGCTTTCCCGGGCAGAGCGTGCAGAACCAGGGATTTTTGTGTTTGCATTCACATCGACTTAACCCCGCAGATCGGCTGATGCTTTTGTAAAGTTACATCTGTTCCTTGTCAGGCTCAGCGTTTTCATTTGGTTGCCAAAGCCACTCGGATATTTATAAAACAAGCCAAAAAGAACCCAAAACCCCAAGGCACAAACTTTTTGGGTTTGTCGATCACAAGGAATCAAAAATAAACTGAATCTGCAGTCCCGGACCTGCACAGCACCCTGCACAGGGCAGGGAACCCTCCAGCAGTGTTGTGCAAGTATCCCAGTCCTGGCACAATGTCCCAGTGCTGGGCAACCTCCGCTGGAAATACTTTTTCTCTTTGAGCCGGTCATCAGTGTTCCCACTAAAAAAACAGAACAGACAAACCCCAAAACAGCAGGAGAAGGACGAGCCCAGAGCTCCTGTGCCCAGCACCCACCCACCCTGCAGAGGTGGGATGGATAGCCAGGCCCAGCAGATACCCAGGAATATTCTTCTGAATTCTATAAGCCAGCAAAGATTAGGCTGTTTTGTTTTTAAGTTTGTTTCTAAAATGAGAATCTGGCTTTTTTTCATAGCTAGATCGTTGTCACGGGATGGGTTAGCACTCCCAGGAGCCGGGCTCTGGTCTCCCAGCAAAGCCTGGAGATGGCTGCTGGCCGTGCCCGTCCTCTGCTCCAGCTCTCCTCTGCACCACGGAGACAGCACCAAGCTACTCCAGCCTTGGGTTTAGAGTTAAAATTAAATAAAATCTCAGCAGGCCTGATGCAGGAGTTGGACACCAGCATCACCAGGGCTGGTGCAACTCTGCTGTTTTGCTGCAAGAACACGAAACTCTTTAACACAACGAGGCCGTTAAACAAACCCCCCTGAGGCCAGCAAGCTCGGTGCTGCTTAGCCTTCCAGTTGAGCGGCAATCGCCATCGATCCTGCTGGGAGGTTAAAAAATGAAATAAAATCATCATTCTGGAACAATGTGTTTCAGCCCGAGCGTCCCCGCGCCCATTAGCAGTAATTGAGCAAGCGGGGCTGGGCCGCGGGGACGCTGATTTCCCCGCGCAGCCACGGTGTGATGAGGGACGGCATCGTCTCTGCCCGCGGGGTGGAACGGCTCAGCCTCGGTGGGAGAGAAACGCCAGGGTTTGGGAAGAGGAAGACTGTGCCAGCATCCCCCGTGAAGCCATGGGGGGTTGTGACAAGTGGAGATGCACGAGCACGGCTGAAACCGCGGGAATTTTTGTGAGGGGTTGGTATGGCACGGCATGGGATGGCACGGCATGG
>NW_010144680.1:0-220 GCF_000699245.1 Pterocles gutturalis
TCCCGGCCCCCAACCGCTGATTCCTCCGCCGCTGGCGCTGGTGGGAAATGTAGTCCCGGCCTGGCCGCGGAACGAGGGGTTGGGGGCGGTCCTCAACCGCTTGGATCACCGAACCCACCCCCACGGACCCCACCACGGTGGGACTAGGTGTGAAACCTCCGGCATTTCAGCCCGGTTTTGTGGGGTTTTTAATTTTTTTTTTTTTTTTGTTTTTTCTCCG
>NW_010144680.1:236-1241 GCF_000699245.1 Pterocles gutturalis
TCCCGTTTTTCCATCCCGTTCAGGATTCAGCCCCAGAAGCTCTCGCATCCCTCTGTCAAGCCGTATCCAGCCGGGTTTTGCAAAGCTGGGTTTTAAACTGAGCTTAAAATGGAGTGTTGCCGTATAAACCAAGCTTTTCCTTAGAAACACACAAAACTCTGAATCCAAAAACGTAAAAAAAATATATATATATTTTAAACACCTTTATGCACCTTTCTAGCCAGCTGGATCCATTTAACCCCTTCAAGCCTGCTCAAAGCCCCTTGGAAATGTCCCTAAAAGGGATTTAAGTCGCCTTCCCCTTGCCCCAAATCCACCATCCCACCCCATCACTTTTTTTTTCCCTTTTTTGGGTTAAATTCAATAGGTATTTTTTTTCCCCCATGGATTCTTTGTTGTTCTCCATCTAGTTCTGCCATTAGCATCCATCCGGATCAACGGATGGTGCTAACGAACATCAGCGGAAGGACTGTGGCCATCCATTAACCAGAAGGAACGACCTCAGAAAAGAAATCTTCCTTCTATTTTGATGGAAAAAAAAATCGGATTCGAAAGCTCTTTATCCCTGCTGGGCTTTATTTTTGGCCACATCGTTTGCTGGGCAGGTTGCTATGACAACCCGATATTCACCGGAGGGTGGCTATAATTGGGAGAGCACAATGTTAATTTAGCTCCAGCTTTTTTTTTTTTTTTTTTTTTTAACTTTGTCATATTCTAAGCCAAAGGGAACTGCCCGGATTTTCACATTTTTATTTCTCATCGTACTACACTTTAATTATTAATCCCAGCGCCAATAGCATCGCTCCGGCGAAGGCTGAGCTGCCGGGAAGAGCTCCCCAGGGCTCTGCCCGCATCCTGATTCCTTGGCTCATCTCCTCCTCCATCCCCCCCAAACATCCCCTCCAGACTCCCAAGCCCCTACGCCCAGAGCCCCCAGGAGCAGGTTTTCCCAGGGATGCTCCTGATGGGTGGGAGCAGGGTTGGGGGGGAAAAAAAAAAAAAAAA
>NW_010144680.1:1270-1635 GCF_000699245.1 Pterocles gutturalis
TGCTAGGATCCAGCTACAATTTAGTTTAGTTTAAAACCCTTTAATTCTGCTTAGAACCCTTGTAGGTCAGTTTAGAGCACTTCCGTTCAGTCTAGAACCCTTTAAACCAATTCAGTTTAAATTTTTAAATAATTTTAAAGTTTTAAATCAATTCAGTTTAAAACCCTTCAGTTCGACTTAGAACCCTTTAGGTCAGTTTAGAACCCTTTAGTTTGTTTTAGAACCCTTTAGTTGGGTTTAAGACCCTTTAGTTCAGCTTAGAGCCCTTTAGTTTAGGTAAGAAGGTGGCATGTGGTCACGCAGGTCGTGGTGTTCGTGATGCACCCGTCCCAGCAGGAAGAGAAGGATGTGCGGCTTTATGGCAG
>NW_010144680.1:1648-11322 GCF_000699245.1 Pterocles gutturalis
CGCGGTTCTGGGTCCAAAGAGCAAAGTGGAGCTACTGGCCCTGTCCCCATCGCTCAGTGGGTCAGCCTCCTGCTTCTGTCCCTGCTGCTGGCTTCGTCCTGCTGGAGGGAACGTGGGAAAGGAGAAAGGAAAAGGAGGAAAGGGAAGGGGAAAGGGAAGGGGAAAGGGAAAGGGAAAGGGAAAGGGAAAGGGAAAGAAAGGGAAAGGGGAAAGCGGAAAGAGGAAAGGGAAGGGAGAAAAGAAAGAAATATAAAAAGAAAAGAAAAGAAAAGAAAAGAAAAGAAAAGAAAAGAAAAGAAAAGAAAAGAAAAGAAAAGAAAAGAAAAGAAAAGAAAAGAAAAGAAAAGAAAAGAAAAGAAAAGAAAAGAAAAGAAAAGAAAAGAAAAGAAAAGAAAAGAAAAGAAAAGAAAAGAAAAGAAAAGAAAAGAAAAGAAAAGAAAAGAAAAGAAAAGAAAAGAAAAGAAAAGAAAAGAAAAGAAAAGAAAAGAAAAGAAAAGAAAAGAAAAGAAAAGAAAAGAAAAGAAAAGAAAAGAAAAGAAAAGAAAAGAAAAGAAAAGAAAAGAAAAGAAAAGAAAAGAAAAGAAAAGAAAAGAAAAGAAAAGAAAAGAAAAGAAAAGAAAAGAAAAGAAAAGAAAAGAAAAGAAAAGAAAAGAAAAGAAAAGAAAAGAAAAGAAAAGAAAAGAAAAGAAAAGAGAAAAGAAAAGAGAAAAGGAAGGGAAAGAAAAAGGAAAGGAAAGGGGAAAGCAAAGGGGAAAGGAAACAGGAAAAAGGAAAAAGGAAAGGGGAAGGGGAAAGGGGAAAGGAAAAAGGAAAGGAAAAAGGAAAGGAAAAAGGAAAGGAGAGGAGAGAAAAGAGAAGAGAGAAGAGTAGAGTTGTGAAAAGTCAGGAATGGAGGAAGGAATGGAAACACCCTTCTTCCAAGGCAAAGATGCTGCGGCTGCTGTTCTGGGTACCATCCGCTGGGTAATAACTGGAGATGACTCAGTGCTTGGGAAATTAAACTGTCTTTTTATTAAAAGAGTGTGTTTAAGGAGGTAGCGAGGTGTCGGGGGAGTTCCTCCGCTGTCGTAGCAGAGGGAATCGAGGCAGGCTGTCTGGCTGCTGCTGCTGCCAAGCGCAGAGCCCGCAAGATGCCGCGTCTCCCGTGGGCAAGCCCACATCCTGCATCCTCCCAGGGTGGCTCCTGGGAAAGCTCCGAGCATCCATGGGAAGATGTTTAGAGCCTCCCTCAGCTCTCTCCTAATTCAGAAGGAACTGACGGATTCCCCACCAGTGGGAAACGCTCCAGCCTGGAGATTTCTCTCCCAGGAAAATAGCAAGAGATGGAAAGAACAGTGGGGATGTGAAGATATTTGAGAGCACAAACTGCGACCAAAAAGATGCCGTGCCATGCTCGGCCCTCAACGTGACAAAAGCCTTTAAAATGGCTTAGTGATGATAGGAACCTGCTGCTTCGACGGGAAAATAGAGAATATTTACAAAGCACCTTGCTCATAGCTGCGGTGTGCCAGTAGCTTGGCACTCCCTCGCTAGCTGGGAGGAAATCTGGGCTTCGCAGCATCGCTGAAGGCACAATTCAACATCTTGTGTTCTGCTCAAGTTATACATCCCCAGCGTGGAACGCTCAGTTATAAATACACATAGGTACTGAAAAAAAAAATAAAGAAGAAGATAATTCCTTTCTTTTTCCCCAAGTACTTCAGGCGTAGGTGGGATGATGGGGATGTCTCCCAGGGTGGAGAATCGGTGATGCCCTCAGCAGGTTTCTAAGAAGCGAAAAAGCCACCGTGGCCATCAAGTGCTTAGATGCTCCATCAGAGACTCCGTCAGGAAAATAAACCCTTGAAATAGTTGGGTCAACGATCCTCCTGCCAGAATCAGAGAGATCATTATTCTGGACAGGCTGTGATTGAATTGAACACAAATAGACCTTTCTTAAAAACCCAAAGAATAGACCTACTGGAGAAGCAAGGAGAGGAGACAGACAAGGTCTTTATTCCCATCCTGAGAGATGCTGGAGCGAGTGGCTCTGGCCTCCTTCCCAACGATGGAGAAGAATCTTCTGGGGTGGGATAGCTTGGCTCCAAAACTCGAGAGAAATTGATGTGATGGGACCTGAATGTGGTCAGCTAGGACGTTCATGGCCAAAAGAGATGGGACAAAGCCATCAAGACTCTCTCCTGTATGTATCTATAAATCAAATTTCAGAGCAAGGCACCCACGGGTGGAGCAACCCTTCGCTATGGCGAGAGGAAAAGCTGGTTTGGAAACACTGAGCGCAGCAACAGGCTCCTTCTCCCATTTCTGGGTTATTTTTAGAAGGGTGTTTGTGTGGGTTCCAAGGCTGTGTTCAAGTCAAGGCTGAATTCACGGGTGTTCGGCGGAGGGCGGGAGCAGGAGGGGTCCTGGAGAGCTGGGTTTATCATGACTACTTTGCTGAAGATGGGTTGAAATACAGCCCTGATGCAGCTCTCCATGATGCAGATGAGAAGATGCAACTCAGAACATTCGTATTTCCTCCTTGACCTCCTGTGTCACTTAAAATAATATTCTGAATTTCCCGTAATGGGCTACCTGGACATAATTCATTACTTTCTTCCCCTGACTGAATTCCCAGCTACATCTTTGGATTAAAGAACCCTTGGAAATGCAAAGTATGATTCCCCAGGTGAGAACAAATCACCAATTTAAAGCATTAACACTCTTCTAGCCCTGAGGAAACCCACGGACATTTCCAAAGGTCAATCTGCCAAGGAGGCTGAGCCAAGAGCTGGCAGAGGCATTACAAGGACTCAAGATGGGTGATGAAGGATATCCTTCCATGCCAGGCAAGGTAGATCTTGTCAGATGCCTCCTCGGGGTGACAGAAAGCATCTCTGACAGGGACATCAATAACTCTGCTGGAGAACAAATTCAAGTGAACCATTGACACGCACGTTTTGCAGAGGCACAGCTGGCCAGGAAATATTCCGGTAACCCAGAAATATCTTTCTCTTTTGGGATTCTTTTTTCCCCATAATCCCATTTTATTCAAAACACCGGATGCCAGAGCCTGGGTTACTTTGGGATCTGGTGGGGAAGAGCACAGAGACAACCAAGGAGGCTTCACCTACCCACGCCAGTAACCCAGCTTCTTGCTTCTCCTGCTCCTGAGAGCCCACATCCTCCACAGACACCTTCCTGCACCCTCCGGTATCTCCCACGTGTCTTCTAATGGTGCTTTTCCTGGTGCTGAGTCACCTGCTGGTGTGGAGAACCTCCCTTTCCCCCAAATCTTCTCTCATCTCCACCGACCAGCAGAGCCACCACAAGCAAGAAGGTGGCTTGGGAGCAAACGTCACTCCAGCACCATATAATCATGGAATGGTTTGGGTTGGAAAGAACCTTTAAAGACCATGAAGTTCCACCCCCTGCCACGGGCAGGGACACCTCCCACCAGCCCAGGTTGCTCAAAGCCTCATCCAGCCTGGCCTTGAACCCCTCCAGGGATGGGGCACCCACAGCTTCTCTGGGCAACCTGGGCCAGTGTCTCACCACCCCTCTCTTCCCCAGTTTAAACCCAGTCTTCCCAGTAAGGTGACTGGGGAGGAATGGGAAACATTTTTATTCCCTGCTCGCTGTAAAAGCACTTGACACGCTCCTGCTTTTGATAAGGGGGGAAAAAAAAAAAAAAAAAGAGATTACAGTATTGAACCATGAGCACGCTGGGCGGACAGCAGGTATTTTATCGTGCTGTGGCCTTTGGGAAGCAGAGCAGGGCAGGTTTACATTAACCATGTTGGGACAGAAATATATACATGCTATAGATATCCTTGTATATACACCCAGGGTGGCATATAGACATGAGATGGAAATTCGGAGATGCCGAATAACCAACGATGGGAAGGCATCTACTCACCCGTGCAACAGAAGTTGCTCTTCTTGCTGTATCCTTTTTTCTGTCACCAATGTCTTTGCAATATATACATCTGTTGATGCTCTGGGTACATCAACCCTTCTAGGATAGGCACTGATTAAATATTTACCTGTTTGAGAGCAAAAATTCTATTTATTTTCCCCAAAATACACACTGCCCCAAAATAACAGAAATAACACAAAATCTTTTCACCTGGGTCTGACCAACACTTTTCTCGCCAGCGTGTCCCTGCAGCATTGAAGGACCAGAGGGGCTGGGGGGGCCCCCCCCCTCCCCATCACTCTCGGGTGCTGCTGGCCACCCTCCTCTTCCTCTGGTGGCTGAGCATCACCTGCCATCGGGCTGTCTACCACATATTAATTTGTTTTCCAAGCAGAGCATCCCCCCATTTCCATGGGGGATGGCTTCCAGGATGCTGGGCTGGGACTTCCCAGGAAGATGAGGATCACCAAGAGCCTTCATCTCACCCCTTCCTCATCTCTCTCCCCCCATCAGCCAGGGACAATGGATAAACTCCAGGCACCTGACGGCAAATCCATCAACCCCAAGGCTTTCTCACCCTTGAAATTCACACCCAAGGAGGATGACCTCATCCCTTCTCCTCTCTCCCTCCATCACCAGCACCTCCCAGTTGCCTATTTCCCAGGTTTCTGGTGAGAAGAAAACAGCTTGAAAGACCACCACCATAAGAGTGCTGCAAATCAAATCTTTTTTCCTTGGGACACTTGGACTCATGTGGTTGCTAAATATTTTATTCCTCCCTATGCTGAGTGAGGAAATTCCCTTTGTTTCAGAAGTGACAGTAAAACCTGCAAAGATGCTGAGTTCATCTCCCTGTAGCTTCGCTCCTATGAATAAATCCGAGCAGGTCTTTGGAGCTAGACCAAGGCTCAGCCCTTGTGTCAGCAGTTATTCCAGTGTCCTCTCTTCTTCTACTGCTGAAATAAAACATTTAATTTAACTTCATTTCTCAATTATCCTAATTAAAAAGGGCTAGCAACACAATTAAGCGTGCTCCACGGAGAGAAACTGCTTTCTTGTAAGGAAAGTAATAATGAAAGACCTGCTTTTTGGACTTTAGATGATAGAATTTCCAGCAGATAATGTTTAATTTCTGTCTAACTAACCCCATGTTTCCCAGCTGGGCTCTGTTCACATGGGCAGACAGTTAGAGCAATTGGAGACTCAACCCTGGTTAGCATCTTTCGGGCTCTAGAGCTGAGAAAATCCTTATTGATTAGAAGTCCATGAAGTTTGCAAGGCACCATTTGGAGAGGCAGAGTACTGCAAATCCAAGGACCTCAAAATCCTTAAAAACCTGGAGATTCTGGGTTCTAGAATTTAATAGTTGAGCGGAAAGGGATCTACAACTTCTCTCCAGCCCGAGTTCTGAGCATTTACGGAGGACTTGGCAATCACACTGGATAAAATCCTTTCCTAATGATATATTTGAGCCATTTCCGGATTTTCTAGCAAGTTGTAAGGAAAGGCACCAGGTATTGCCAGAGTCATGGGAGAGCAAGGTGATGGGAAATTATTTTCTCTGTTTTTAAATAAATAAATAATTTTAAAAAGCCTGGTCACTTCTCACAAGTGATGTGTTCTCCTACAATGGATTGGACTTCAGAAAAGAGACATCTCCTTCTGTTCTTTCTCTCCAGGACACAGCGATTACGATTGATGAGAAATGACCAAGAAATACAGGGATGCATGGCAGCTCATGAAAGACGGACAAATTTCGTTGCAATTATTTAACAACAAAGGGTGTGGGACCTGGGGCGGTGGTGGATTCCTCGTCAGCTGGAGTCTTTAATCAAAGTTGTTTCATTTTATTTGTGTATTTAATAAAGGCTTCTACAATTGTGTGCTAGGGCTTAAACAGAAACGTTGGATGTTGTATGGGGATTACTGAGTGCGGTCCTTTGGGATGCGTAAGAGGGGACATCAGAGGAGACCGTCCCTCCTGGACTTGAGCTCAGCAAGTCTGTTCCTGCTCACCTTGGGAAATAGCTATGTGCAGATGTTGCCTCGGAAATCCTGGAAAAATTATCTGAGTGTGCTGGGATGCAAAGGATTTGTCCATCAACCAGATCCCAGGCACTGGGAGTCCCAACATCCTTCCTAGTGCTGCAAGCCTGAAGATCAGAGAACACATCTGATGGCCCCAAGTAGCTAAGACACTTCCAACATGTAAAAGGAGGTTTCTGTTTCCCATAGTTGACATTAAATTATTGTTCATGCATCCTTTTGCCTTCTGCTGCCCGACTCCCTTGGGGTAATAATATGGGAATAGAGTCTTCCCTATAATCATAGAATCACAGAATGATTTGGGTTGGAAGGGACCTTCAAGATTGCCTGGTTCCACCCCCCTGCCATGGGCAGGGACACCTCCCACTAACCCAGGCTGCTCAAAGCCTCATCCAGCCTGGCCTTGAACCCCTCCAGGGATGGGGCACCCACAGCTTCTCTGGGCATACTATATACTCCCTGGGAATATAAAATTCCCCATAATAATTGTGGGAGGACATCTCAGAGCAGCACAGGTCCTTTGTGTCACTGGGAGCACACCACCTCCACCAAGGAGGCTGAGGAGCTCCTCCTTGGTCCCACTGTGCTCCTCAACCAGCTCCACGTCAAGCACATGTCCTCCAGAGCCACAGCCCCACCCTTCCCCATCTTCTTGCCATCATAACTTGAGACAAGAGCGGGGAATTGGCTGCCTCTCCCATTCCAGCAGCACCACATGCAACACCACATCCAACAGCGGCTCCAGCTTAGAATGCCGGCATGGACAAAGCAGGCATTAGCCTTTGAAACCACCGCCCTGGGCTCCTGCTGCAGTTCATGGCAGGGGAAACACGGCAGCAAAGTTTACACAAAGTGTAGTCAAACACAGCTGGGTTCCTGCCTCTGAGCCATCGACCGTAGCGGCTGATATTTTGTTGGATTTCTATTGGTTTCATGCAATAGTTGGTCATGTGGAGGAAAAAAAATTGTAGGAATCTTCATGACCATGGTGAGAATAGGTTCTCACGACCATAACACCAGTTGTTTCCTCTTCCCAGCCCTTTTCCCACATCGGAGCCTTCGCTGGCAGCAGCCAAGCCCCAGAGCAACCTGAGTCAGCTCCTGCAGAAGCATCGAGAGGTGAGGAGCTGTCTCATTCCCCTGCGGTCGCAGTGCACAGCTTGTTCCAGCCGTGGATGTTTACCACTCATGCGACAAAGGTGTTTGCTGACATGGGTTATTGCCCTTCACCCTCTGGCCTGAGGACACCCAGGCAGAAATGAAATTCCTGGTGCATTCACTTGGACATTTGAAAAACTATCCTGGAGCCACATTTCTCCAAGAATGCTCCTGAAGCACATCATTTATTAGACAATTTCTACTAGAACATCAGCATCCCCATCTGGGCATCAACACAGCATCCCTGCCTGGTACCCGGCTCTCACATGGTTGTTGTTCCCATCACTCCCAAAACCATCCTCTGTCTCTATTTTCCTCGCACCTCCACTACATCTCTAAGCACGCAGCGAAGGAGGGAGGAAAGGGGTCTCAGTGCTGTACGTCTGTCTTGGTTTCAGCTGGGACAGAGTTCACTTTCTTCATAGTAGCTACTGAGAGGCTAGTAGCCTAGTATTTGATCTTAGGTTTGGGACTGAGACCCAAACTGGCCAACGGTCTGTTCCATCCCATGCCCGGCATGGCCAGGAGAGAGGTGAGGCTCTGTCCGGAAGGGCTCTCTCCTGCTCCAGGTTGTCTCCCTCTGGATCGCGCCTCCCTCAGGGTCATCTCAGTCCCTCAGACACTTGGGCTCTTATCTCCATTCTGGGATTGTGGTTTTGGGACTCTCGCTGCTCCAGGATCATTAGCCAGGAACAGGCGTGCCTTTGGTCATGGGGTGGTGAGCAGTGTCACTGTGTGTCACTCATTTGTATATATTACTATTATCATCATCATTATTTTCAATGTTATTGTAGTTTAGTTATTAAATTGTTCTTATCTCAACCCACGAGTCTCTTTTCCCTTCACACCTTATATTCTCTCCCCCATCCCCAGGAGGAAGGAGGGTGAGTGAGTGGCTGCGTGGTATTTGACTCACAGACAAGGTCAAAACCACAACAAGGGCCCAACTCCGTCTCTGCACAACACAGCCTTAGGAAGGGCAATAAACCCTCTTTAGAAGATGCCCAAGCTCTAATCTGGACATCCTGGGTCTATGTGGGAGTCAGTGGAGAGAAGCAGGCTCCTCCTCTGGCAGGAACGAGCCGCTCCCTGCGGAGATCTGGGAGACGATTAGATGCCTACGAACCTCCTCTGTTGTTTTCCTGCCGTGAAACTCCCTTCCCCTTTGACCCCATCAAGCTTTCAGATTTGAGACACACTAAGTCAGCTGAATCCTTTCACATCCTGCATGCCTGGACCCCCCAACTATGTTAACAATAGCACTATTGCACGGTCATTTCCAAATGCTCCACAGTCAGATCAAGCCCAAATCCCAAGGTTTAGCATTTACCCTACCTACAAGTCAGGGGAGAGAAAAACAGGAAAGGGAAAAGACAGAAAAACCAAGCTTCAATATTCAAGTTCTTAACACTGAGTCCTTAGAAAGTGGTAAGAAGCATATTCTATTTTAAGTAAAAAGTCCATGCTTCTCCACGAGTCTGTCCTTGAACAGAAAATGGGATTAAAAATGCAACTAAATGTAGAAATAAAATATCTATGAGCTCATATTTAATGCAAATCTTAGATATAAGAAAAAAAGATCACCAAGCAAACGGATGCCTTCAGGAGAGGTGGCCATCAACTACTACACCAAATGGAATGGTGTCCTCTTTGAACGATCACGTCCTTTGGGAATTCAGAACAAGCAGGTCTCACGCTCAGTCTTGGATTTAAAAAATGATGTTATGCTTTCCTGCTTTTTCAGCTCTCAGATGTTTCCTTACTGAAGGCAGGACCATGTTCTCTCTGCTGAAGAAGCCAAAACCACCAGACCTGGGTGCTTCAAACCCTGGCCTGGGGCTGAGCCAGCTTGGGTCCAACTTTCTGCAGTGATTTCAGCAGAGAGGCACAATTTAAACCAGACAGATGGATATTAAGCTAAATACTTAACTCCCAGATGAAATAACTGTTTTAGGAGAGATCCTAGCATGCCACTCTTATATGAAAGTCAACTCTGTGTTTCCATCCCAGTCTAGAGCATTATACTGAAACTGGCGTGTTCCTGCTTGCTCCTGCATCTCCGCAATCCTCCTCCATCCTGGTGTCCCTGCATCCCAGTAACTCCCCACATCCTGGTACACCCCATCCCGGTGTTCCTGCATCCTGGTACCTTCCCCATCCCAGTACACCCATCCCAGTGTGCTTCCATCCCAGTGCTCCCCCATCCTGGTACACCCCATCCCAGTGCTCCTGCATCCCAGTATGCTTCCATCCCAGTACCTTCCCCCATCCCAGTGCTTCCTATTCCTGGTGTTCCTGCATCCTGGTGTGCTTCCATAGCGCTACTTTCCCCCACCTTGGTACTCCCCCATCCTAGTACACCCCATCCCAGTGTCCCCCATCCTGGTGTGCTCGCATCCCAGTACCTTCCCCCATCCCAGTGCTCCCCCATCCTGGTACACCCCATCCCAGTGTTCCTCCATCCCCGTATGCTTCCATTCCAGTACCTTCGCCAATCCCAGTGTCTCCCATCCCGGTACGCCCCCATCCCTATCCCCATACCCCATATCCTGGTGGTCCTCAGCCCCTCATC